>NC_084636.1:347089-379589 GCF_033978795.1 Nerophis ophidion | reverse complement strand
ATGTCGAATAATTCCAAAAACAATTTGAAATGTGGACTCGTCAGACCACAGAACACTTTTCCACTTTGCATCAGTCCATCTTAGATGATCTCGGGCCCAGAGAAGCCGGCGGCGTTTCTGGATTTTGTTGATAAATGGCTTTCGCTTTGCATAGTAGAGCTTTAACTTGCACTTACAGATGTAGCGACCAACTGTATTTAGTGACAGTGGTTTTCTGAAGTGTTCCTGAGCCCATGTGGTGATATCCTTTAGAGATTGATGTCGGTTTTTGATACAGTGCCGTCTGAGGGATGGAAGGTCACGGTCATTTAATGTTGGTTTCCGGCCATGTCGCTTACGTGGAGTGGTTTCTCCAGATTCTCTGAACCTTTTGATGATATTATGGAGCGTAGATGTTGAAATTCCTGAATTTCTTGCAATGTCACTTTGAGAAAGGTTGTTCTTAAACTGTTTGACTATTTGCTCACGCAGTTGTGGACAAAGGGGTGTACCTCGCCCCATCCTTTCTTGTGAAAGACTGAGCATTTTTTGGGAAGCTGTTTTTATAGCCAATCATGGCACCCACCTGTTCCCAATTAGCCTGCACACCTGTGGGATGTTCCAAACAAGTGTTTGATGAGCATTCCTCAACTTTATCAGTATTTATTGCCACCTTTCCCAACTTCTTTGTCACGTGTTGCTGGCATCAAATTGTAAAGTTAAAGATTACTTGCATTAAAAAAGTGTTTATTAGTTTGAAATTTGAACATGAAATATGTTGTCTTTGTAGCATATTCAACTGAATATGGCTTGAAAAGGATTTGCAAATCATTGTATTCTGTTTATATTTACATCTAACACAATTTCACAACTCATATGGAAACGGGGCTTGTGTATATATATATATATATATATATATATATATATATATATATATATATATATATATATATGTATGTATGTATGTATGTATATATATATGTATGTATATATATATATATATATATATATGTATATATATGTATATACAGTATATATGTGTGTATATGTATGTATAAATATATATATATTTCTATATATATATACATATGTATGTGTATATATATATATATATATATATATATATATATATATTCTTTTTATTCTTACACCAACAAAAATAACTTTTTTTTTTGCTTTGGTTGACAAATAACAAACAAGATGGATTTTTTTTTTTGTTCCTTTTTCTTTGTATTTTCATTGCAGGACAAGAACTCCCAAAATGAAGATTGAAGAAAAAACACATTTGAATATTAATACTAGTAATAATAGTAACACTGCGCTAATGGGGAAAGTCACAGCGTGGCTCAGGTGGTGGAGCAACTGGAAGGGTTCCAGGTTCGATCCCCGCTTCTGCCATCCGAATCAGTGCCAATGTGTCCTTGGGCAAGGCACCTGCTTTCCCTTCACTTATTAACAGTAATCACAGTAGTCAGTACTTGAAGGTAGAAAATGACTACTGTCAGAGGTGGGTCGAGTAGCCAGAAACTGTACTCAAGTAAGAGTACTGTTACTTTAGAGATTTATTACTCAAGTAAAAGTAAGGAGTAGTCACCCAAATATTTACTTGAGTAAAAGTAAAAAGTATGTTGTGAAAAAACTACTCAAGTACTGAGTAACTGATGAGTAACCTGTTTGTTTAATGATGACGGCAACAAATAATGCACAAAAACATAAAAATAGCAACGAGCAAATTGACAGCCAGGAATATCTCTTAAGCAACTAAAACCATATTATATGGAGGGGGTCCGGTCCGATGACCATGGATGAAGTACTGACTGTCCAGAGTCGAGACCCAGGATGGACCGCTCGTCGGGACCCAGGATGGACCGCTCGCCTGTATCGGTTGGGGACATCTCTACGCTGCTGATCAGCTTCAGATGGTTTCCTGTGGACGGGACTCTCGCTGCTGTCTTGGAGCCACTATGGATTGAACTTTCACAGTATCATGTTGGACCCGCTCGACATCCATTGCTTTCGGTCCCCTAGAGGGGGGGGGTTGCCCACATCTGAGGTCCTCTCCAAGGTTTCTCATAGTCAGCATTGTCGCTGGCGTCCCACTGGATGTGAATTCTCCCTGCCCACTGGGTGTGAGTTTTCCTTGCCCTTTTGTGGGTTCTTCCGAGGATGTTGTAGTCGTAATGATTTGTGCAGTCCTTTGAGACATTTGTGATTTGGGGCTATATAAATAAACATTGATTGATTGATTGATATTAAATAATAGTACATTAAAATAAAATTAAAAAAAATGGCACATTGAGCCACAATAACTTAACTGCACCATAGGCTCAGTAGGCATTGATTGATTGATTGATTGATTAAAACTTTTATTATTAGATTGCACAGTACAGTACATATTCCCTACAATTGACCACTAAATGGTAACACCCCAATAAGTTTTTCAACGTTTATCAATTACTTAATAAATGACCAAGTCGAGGTGATCTACCTCATATATCCATACACACAAATCATTTATACACACACATATCATATATATAATGTGTATATATATATATATATATATATATATATATATATATATACATACATTTATATATACAGTATATAATTTATAGTTATTTATTTTGCCGTTTTTGTTGACATGTTAAAGGTGTTTTAATGAATATACATGCATGTTTAAGATATAGATTCCTATCTTTCATGAAGACAAGAATATAAGTTGGTGTATTACCTGATTCTGATGACTTGCATTGATTGGAATCAGACGTCCACGTTTTCAAATGGAGGAGAAAAAATGTCCTCTTTTCTGTCTAATACCACATGAAAGTCATTGGTTTCTGGCATCTTATTTGTCCAGCTTCCATATTGGTTTTTATACACTTTACAAGAAATACATTGGCGGCAAACTCCGTAGTTTGCTAGCTTGTTTGCTGTGGCTTTCGGAGACTCTTATTTTGTTAGCGCAGTCGCGATGGAGCGGCGCTTTTATTGTGAAGACAGGAACTGTGCGATCAGTCTTTAGGCTTTTGACGGGAAGTACGGTTGAAATAAAAAGTGTCTTTTTTCCTTTACACTTTTGATTGATTGATTGATACTTGTATTATTAGATTGCACAGTACAGTACATATTCCGTACAATTGAGCACTAAATGGTAACACCCCAATACGTTTTTCAACTTGTTTAAGTCGGGTCATGTGACCGCCTGGCTCTGTTTGATTGGTCCAAGGTCACCAGTGACTGCATGTGATTGGTGAAACGCAGACATGCGTAGATCCTACTTCGAAAAACCAAAACAAACATTAATAAATCGGTTAAAAAAAAAGTAGCGAGCTGAATGTACATAAATGGAGCGGAGTAAAAGTAGCGTTTCTTCTCTATAAGTATACTCAAGTAGAAGTAAAAGTATGTTGCATAAAAACTACTCTTAGAAGTACAATTGATCCCAAAAGTTACTCAAGTAGATGTAACGGAGTAAATGTAGCGCGTTACTACCCACCTCTGACTACTGTGTACAATAAAAAGAAAGGAATACTTATATATGTATGTTGAGAATAATACATGAATGAATGCTTCATTTTAAAGAATAAATAATAAAAGTAATAAGTAACAGAATGTGTGACCATTAAATATCTGAATGTGAATAAATGTTGATATTATGAAATGAAAAGAGAATGTTATTACTAAATGTATGTTTAATTTACATGTTGTACTTTAAAGTTACGTAACAAATAGGTGAATGTAGTGCAATTTAATAATGAGTGTTATTTTCAGCAAGGTACTTGTGTTGTACTTTGATGTACTCCTACTTCCAAGTGACTTTGTCAAGTACTAGTAAAGGAAGAGATGATGCAGTACTTGAAGTCTTTACTTTTGTCCTGAGATGAAGATCAACTTCATGAAGACACCTTATCAATGTCAACGTGACCAAAGTGGGCGTGGCCACAAAGAAAGAAGGAAGGGGGCGGAGCCTCTTTCATTTTCTGATGTTAAGTTGGCCCTGTGATGAGATGGCCACTTGTCCAGGGTGTATCCCGCCTTCCGCCCGATTGTAGCTGAGATAGGCACCAGCGCCCCCCGCGACCCCAAAGGGAATAAGCGGTAGGAAATGGATGGATGAATGAAGTTCCTGGTCAAAGCTGTTATACATTATATGCCTTGAGCTCTTACTTTGAAGGCCCTAAGAGCGGAAGTGGTGACACGATGAGTGCAGCGGAGATGTTTATATATGTCGCCTATACTGTATAAAAGTAGAAAATAACAAACACCGAGGGAGGCTCCAGTTTTACACGAGGACCACTTTATTTACTTTCTTTCAAAAACCTCCGCTCCACTCAACCTCTCACCACTTCCGCTCTCAGTGACTTCAAAATAAGAGCGCGAGGCAAATACTGTATTACAGCTTATAACAGGTACTTAACATCACAAAGAGGCAAGTCCATAAAATAGGTTGCATTATTTTGTGGTTTTATACAGTATAGGCGACATATATAAACCATCGGTTACATTTTTTTGTTGTTGTTTTGTGTGTTGTGAGGCTCTGTATATTTGGGGGGACAGGTTAATATGTTTTTGTTTTAACTGCCTGTGTTGTTTTTGCACTTATCCTGTTATTTGTGTTGAAACGAGGACATTTCTTTTTGTAGGAGGGGAGGTATGTAACCTATTTTTATGGCCTTGCCTCTTTGTGATGTTAAGTTCCTGTTAGAAGCTCTTCTACAGTATATGCCTTGGAGTCTTATTTTGAAGGCCCGAGGAGCGGAAGTGGTGACAGGTTGAGTGGAGTGGAGGTTTTTGAAAGAAAGTAAATAAAGTGGTCCTAAATAAAGTGTAAAACTGCAGCCTCCCTCTTTCTTATTTTGTACTTTTATACAGTATAGGCGACATATATAAACTCTCGCTTACAATAACAAAGACGCGGGCTCTAGTTTTACACGAGGACCACTTTATTTCAAACTTGTTTTTTAAATGTTTATTTACAAATTTCAACAATAACAAACAGATGAGAAACAATAATCAAAATAGTTCAAAAACAGTATAAAACATTACAAAAAATTATAAAAACAGTCCAAACAGCGCCAGGAGATTGTAAATTCAAAGCAACAAAATTATAATACAAAAATATATATATATATATATATAATAACCAAGTGCAAATTAATTAAGCCATAGGCTCATTCAGATTCATTAAATAACTTAAATTTGGAACACAGTGTCATCGTTTTCAACTTTATTTCAACCCCTTTTTTTTTTATTTATAAATTTCCACAATTACAAACAGTAAGTCCAACAACAATATAAAACATTACAAAACATTATAAAAACAGTCCAAACAGCGCCAGGGGGTTGTAAATTCAAAGTAACGAAAATAGAATACAAAGAAATGAATACATAATAAACAAAGTACAAAGCCATAGGCTCATTCAGATTAATCAAATAACTTAAATTTGGAACACAGCATCATCGTTTTTAACTTTATTTCAAACCTGTCTCTGCCTGCGTCACACAAGTGACGTCACTGTTGGAGAGCCATATAGCACACCGTGATTGGTGGATTCCTTCAGCTCCGCCCACAACGCTGTCAAGCACCATTCATATCAAACTCTCACTAACATTCAACTTTCATATTAGCGTGGGAGCCGCAAAATAAGATCTCGCGTGTCTGAGACCCTGGTCTAATATATATATAGATGTTTCAGAAGTGCTACTGACACTTTGATCATGTTTGCTTTTCCTGTCTTTCAAATCACTTCCTGTCCTGCTGCTCTTATTTTCTTACTGTTTCCTGTTTGCTCTCTGTCTTTTGTGGCACCTTTACTCTCTGCTCCGTGTCTGCACACCTGTTCCTCGTTTAATTAGTTGTATTTAGTTCCACCTGAGTCCCTCATTCACTGCTTCATCATTATTCTTTTTTGACGGATGTGGATCGGACGGGTTTTATTCGCAGTGAGTAATACTTTGCTCTTTTACACTGGCGTTCTATTGTTTGTCTTCATGCTTCTACCGTGTGCTTTATTGCTGATTTAAAGTTGTGTTTGTGTTGCTGTGACAGTTTGCTCTTTTACACTGGCGTTCTATTGTTTGTCTTGATGCTTCTACCGTGTGCTTTATTGCTGATTTAAAGTTGTTTGTGTTGCTGTGACAGTTTGCTCTTTTACACTGGCGTTCTATTGTTTGTCTTGATGCTTCTACTGTGTGCTTTATTGCTGCTTGAAAATTGTTTGATTTGCACTGCACGTGCACATGTGTTAGGAACACAACATGTAGAAACACACATTTAGTGACAAACATGCACATGTTAGGAACACATGTAGAAACACACATTTAGTGACAAACATGCACATGTTAGGAACACAACATGTAGAAACACACATTTAGTGACAAACATGCACATGTTAGGAACACAACATGTAGAAACAAGACACATTTAGTTGCTGACAAGCTGTCAGTCACCATGGCTCTCAACTGCTAGCTAAGAGAGTCAAGGTGTGGCTGAGTGTTTGCTACAGGTGAACACACCTGCCCTCACTGATTTGGTTCAACTATGGTTGTCAAAAGCTGGGTGTTTAGAAGGACATTTCAAAGTTGGGATCTCCAAGCTGAAAAGTCCGCTGTGAATACTTTTACACTTGTGATGCTTTGTTTAAGGTGTATTTACATAAAGTTGTCAGCTCTCCATGCATCACCAAACATCTGCAGAGATGTTGGTGCTGGCTTTCTTCTTCTTGTTGTTGTTGTTGTTGTTCACCTTTGACATTTTGGGGTTTAAATAAATGTTAAAGTGTTAAACTGCATGTTTTGCCGTCCTTGGTTTGAAAGTCCAGTTTACAATGCTTACATGACCTTCACCCAAGGCGGGGTGTGATAGTTGCTGCTTTTTGGTGTGTGTGTGCGCTTTTTAGATTTTAATATTTATTATTAGGGGTGTGGGGAAAAAATCAATTCGAATTAGAATCACGATTCTCATATTGTGCGATTTTGAATAAATTCTAATTTTTAGAAAAATCGACTAAAAAAAGAAAAATATATATTTTAAATTAATCAACCCAACAAACCACTACACAGCAACACCATAACAATGCAATCTAATTCCAAAGCTGAGCCAGCAACACTCAGAACTGCAATAAACAGAACAATTGAGAGGAGACACAAACACCACACAGAACAAACCAAAAGTAGTGAAACAAAAATGATTAACAGTATCAATATTATGATTTCAGCATAGTGATTAAAAATCCCTCATTGACATTATCATTAGACATTTATAAAAATAATCAAAAAGAACAATAGTGTCACAGTGGCTTACACTTGCATGGCATCTCATAAGCTGGACAACACACTGTGTCCAATGTTTGCACAAAGATAAAATAAGTCATATTTTTGGTACGTTAAACAGTTCAAACAAATTTACATTATTGCAATCAGTTGATAAAACATTGTCCTTTACAATTATAAAAGCTTTTTTTTTTTTTTTTTTTTTGAATCTACTACTCTGCTAGCATGTCAGCAGACTGGGGTAGATCCTGCTGAAATCTATGTTTTGAATGAATACACAATCCTTCTGAATTGGAAAAATATTGTTGTGAATTCAGAATCGCGTTGAATAGAAAAATTTGAATTATAATCGAATTGCGACCCTAAATCGATATTGAATCGTGGGACACCCAAAGTCAATGTTCTTTTGGTTTATTTTGTGGACTGCGTGGTTGGTAGAGTGACCGTGCCAGCAACCTGTGGATACCTCCAATCCACTTTATTTACCGTATATAGCACATTTAAACAAAATGTTTCCAAAGTGCGGCACAACAATATTACAAACAACATTCGAATACTATCTTAAGCTCCACCAATGACTGAATAAAAATAAAAATTAATAATAATAAATATATACATAGAATAGAATGTACTTTATTGATCCTTGGGGGAAATTCAACACCACAGTTCGCTCACAATGATATATATATATATATATATATATATAATATTATCATCATAGTTTGTGAGCGAACTGTGGTGTTGAATATCCCCCAAGGATCAATAAAGTACATTCTATTCTATGTATATATTTTCCCACTAAAGGAATAAATGTTTTGCTATGTCATTTTCAATACAATGCAACTGTAAAAAATGTTCATAACATCGGAGGTTAGCAATTTGTGTTTTGTGGTAGTGTGCTTACAATTATGCTTCATAAAACTTTCTGAATTGTAAACTTAAAGGATTATATTTTTTGACCACACAACTCACGTAGTGTTAAAAGCCAAAGAATAAAAATGGGTCTTAAGACGAGACTTAAAACACTCCACATCGGGAGCAGTTTGAGTATGGAGGGGCACAGTGTTCCTCAGCTTAGGGCCGACCACAGAGAAGGTCCTGTCTCCCCTAGTTTTAATTCCTGGTTCAATTCCCACCTTCTATTGACCTCGTCATGTACGTTGTGTCCTGAGCAAGACTCTTCACTCTTGTTCCTGACGGTCGTCGACAAGGCTAATGTTGGTTTGGCGTTGGTAGTCTGAGGCCAATGTTCAAGTACCAATAATTGTCTCACACTGTGTGGCAAAATTATCTGCATTTGACTCCTCACCCTGGATCACCTCCTGGGAGGTGAGGGGAGCAGTGAGCAGCAGTGGTGGCTGAGCTCGGGAATAAATTTGAGTGATTAAACCCCCAATTACAAGCCTTGATTCTGAGTGCCAAGCAGGGGAGTAATGGCTCCCATTTTTATAGTCTTTGGTATGACTCAGGCGGGGTTTGAACTCCAAACCTACCCATCTCAGGGCGGACTAATTGGTTTGGCGTTGGTCGTGTGCGACGCCAATGTTTATGTATGTTGCGTTTTATGCTCCTTTACAGGCCTGACATGTATGTATTTATGCTCGTATACAGGCCCGGCATGTATGTATTATTCATGTTCATTTACATGCCTGACATGTATGTATTATTCATGTTCATTTACATGCCTGACATGTATGTATTATTCATGGTCATTTACATGCCTGACATGTATGTATTATTCATGGTCATTTACATGCCCGACATGTATGTATTGTTTATGGTCATTTACAGGCCCCGGCATGAATGAATGTGTGTATTTATGCTCATTTACATGCTTGACATGTATTGTTGATGCTCATTGACAGGCTTGACATGTTTGTATGTCTTGTCAAGCATGTCAATAAGCATTAACAACACATACATGCATGTGGAGTCTGTCAATGAGCATTAACAATACATACATTCATACGTGTGGAGCTTGTCAATGAGCATTTATAATACATACGTGTGGAGCATGTCAATGAGCATTAACAATACATAGGCTCCATATGTATATGTTTTGGAGTGTTTATTTTTGTCCTGAGATAAAGATAAATTTCATGAAGGCATCTCGTGAATGTCAACATAGATAGATAGTACTTTATTGATTCCTTCAGGAAAATTAAAATTCCAGCAGCAGTTTACAGAGTTGAGATCAATTTAAATAAAAGTAAATAATGGGGGTTTAAATGGAAACACAATAGAGAATTACAATAAGAATAAAAAATAAAAAGCAACAATGGGAAAAAAAAAAAAAAATATATATATATATATATATATATATATATATATATATATATATATATATATATATATATATATATATATATATATATATATATATATATAACAAACAGTAAAATAAGAATATAACAAGACAAAGTAGACAGTAGTGACCATGTTATGAAAACGTAATGCACATGACCAAAGTAGGATTAGAGAAAGAAAGAAGGGTGGGCGTAGCATTTTCATTTTGTGATGTTAAGTTGGTCCTGTGATGAGGTGGTGACTTGTCCAGGGTGTACTCCGCCTTCCGGCCTGATTGTAGCTGAGATAGGTATCCGTGACCCCAAAGGAAATAAGTGGTAGGAAATGGATGGATGGATGAATGAAGGTGGGGCTGAGTGTTTGCTACAGGTGAACACACCTGCCCTCACTGATTTGGCCCTACTATGGTTGTCAAAAGCTGGGTGTTGGGACATTTCAAAGTTGTGATCTCCAAGCTGAAAAGTACGCTGTGAATATTTTTGCACTTGTGATGCTTTATGTAAGATGTATTTACAAAAGGTTCTTAGCTCTCCATGCATCACCAAACATCTGCAGAGATGTTGGTGCTGGCTTTCTTGTTGTTGTTGTTCACCTTTTGACACTTTGGGGTTTAAATAAATGTTGTGCCATCCTTGGTTTGAAAGTCTGGTTTACAATAGTTACATTACCTTCACCTGAGGGGGGGGGGGTGATAGTTGCTGCCTTTGTGTGTGTGTGGCCGGCCAATGTTGGATGTATTGTGTATCTGGGGAAATAAGAGGTTGGCATCACTAACATAGCCCTGTGCTGGTTTACGTCCTCCCTCAACAACGGAACCTTCTCTGTGAACAGAGCCAAACATTCCTCCCGCTGTGCCAACCTCACCTGTGGGGTCCCTAGGGCTCAATACTGGGTTCCATCCTGTTCTCCATCTACATGCTCTCCCTCAGCCAAGTCATTCATCGCCATAAAATTTCCTTTCATTTCTACACTGATGATATTAAATCTATCTTCCACTCAAGACAGACGATCCCTCTGGACTGGACCATTTTTGAAGGACTGCTTGCAGGACATAAAAAAGTGGATGTCAAAATTTCCTGCAGCTCAATGACAGAGTGAAATTCTTCTGTTCGGGAACTCCAACCCCCCAACTGTGCACAATAGCCAAGATCAAGTCTGTCCTCTCCCCCAGTGACTTAGAGGGTCGTGTTCATGCTCATCTTCTGCAGACTGGACTAATGGAATGCCCTCTATGCTGGGGTCACTGACAAGACCATATATAGCATGCAGTTGGTACAAAATGCTGGTGACAGGCACAAAAATGAGGGAACACATTTCTCCCATCCTCTCCTCCCTTCACTGGCTCCTGGTGAAGCACAGAGTGAAATTTAAGATCCTTACGTATGTCTTCAAAGCGCTCCGTGGTCTTACCCCAGCTTACATCAAACATCTCCTGGACCAACCTATCAGCTCCAGGCTTGGTCGTTGCCTCAGATCTGACAACCAGATGACCTTGAAGGTCCCACAGTCAAACCTAGTGACAAAGAGAGACTGTGCATTTTCAATGATGGTACCTGGCCTATGGAATAAGCTCCCCCTGAAAGTCAAGTCCGCCACCACTCTGGACACTTTTAGAGCACAGCTTAAAACTCACCTCTTTGCCGCAAATGACTTGATTTGTGTTCATGTGTCTTAAATGTTTGTTCTAAATTCCTTTTGTGTCCCTGTTTTTTTTTTTTGTTTCTCCACTCAGGCTGCACCCCAGGCTGATGTAATGGTTCCTTGTGTGGGTGCAATAATTGAAAATAACTAAACTTTTTTTTGTTTCTTCAAGGTCAATTTTGTGGAGTCTGGTCTACAATACAAAGTCTATGTATATTTTCTTTTTTTTTTTATCTTCAAGGTCAATTTTGGGGGTCTAGTCATCTACAATACAACGTCAAAATGTATTTCATTTGTCATGGTTTTTGTTATCTACAAGGTCAATTTTAAGGAGTCTGTTCATCTACAGTGCAAGGTCAATTTGTATTTTATTTGTCATGGTTTTTAACTACAAGGTCAGTATGTATTCAACTTGTGTCCATGGTTTTTGTTAACTACAAGGTCAATTTTGGGGGGGAAGGGGAGTCTGACGAATAAAATACATATTGACCTTGTATTGTAGATGACCAGACTCCCCTTCCCCCCCCACAAATTGACCTTGTAGTTAACAAAAACCATGAGGACACAAATAAAATACACATTTACCTTGTATTGTAGATGACCAAAGTTTGTTAACTACAAGGTCAATTTGTGGGTTTTTTTTTTTTGTCATTGTTTTTGTTTCCCCATGGTTTTTGATATCTACAATACAAGGTAAATGTTTTTTTTCTAATGTTTTTTATCTTCAAGGTCAATTTTGTGGGGTCTAGTCATCTATAATACAGGGTCAATATGTATTTGTGTCATGGTTTTTAACTACAAGGTCAGTATGTATTTAACCTGTGTCACTGTTTTTGTTTCCTCATGGTTTGTGATATCTACAATACAAGGTCAATATGTATTTCATTTGTCAAGGTTTTTGTTATCTACAAGGTAAATTTTAAGGAGTGTGGGTATCAAAAATACAAGGTAAATTTGTATTTTAACTACAAGGTCAGTCTGTATATTGTGTCATTGTTTTTGTTTCCTCATGTTTTTTTATATCTACAATACAAGGTCAATGTATATTTTATTTGTGTCATGGTTTCTATTAACAACAAGGTCTATTTTGGGGGGTGTCATCTCTAATACAAGGTCAATATGTCTTTTTTTTTGTCATGGTTTTTAACTACAAGGTCAATATTTAATTTGCCATGTTTTTTGTTATCTACAAGGTCAATTTTAAAGAATCTGGTCATCTACAATACAAGGTAAATTTGTATTTTATTTGTCATGGTTTTTGTTACAAGGTTATGTATTTTGGGCTTTTTTTGTTTTGTTTCCTCGTGGTTTTTGATATCTACAATCCAAGGTTAATATCTATTAGGTCAAGTTTAAGATGTCAGGTCATCTATAATACAAGGTAAATTTTGTATTTAATTAGTGTCCATGGATTTTGTTGTCTACAAGGTCAATTTTAAGGAGTCTTGTCTTCTACAATACAAGGTAAATGTGTATTTTATTTGTCGTCATGGTTTTTGTTACTACAAGGTCGGTATGTATTTTGGGCCTTTTTTTGTTTCCTCATGGTTTTTGATATCTACAATACAAGGTTAATATGTATTTCATTTGTCATGGTTTTTGTTATCGGGTCAATTTTAAGAAGTCTGGTAATCTACAATACAAGGTAAATATTTTATTTGTCATGGTTTTTGTTAACTACAAGGTCAATTTGCGGGGTTTTGGTCATATACAATAAAAGGTCAGTATGTATTTAGTTTGTGTTTTTTGTTTCCTCATGTTTTTGATATCTACAATTTGTCTATTTTGTGTCATCATGGTTTCTATTAACTACAAGGTCAATTTTGGGTTCTGGTCATTTTCAATCCAAGTTCGATTTGTATTTAATTTGTGTCCTTTTCGTCCTCAAGGTCACTTTTGCGGGTCTGGTCATCTACAATACAAGGTCAATATGTATTTCATTTGTCATGGTTTCTATTAATTACATGTTTTGGGGGGCTCTGGTCATGTACAATGCAAGGTAAATTTGTATTTAATTAGTGTCCATGGATTTAGTTGTCTACAAGGTCAATTTTAAGGAGTCTTGTCTTCTACAATACAAGTAAAATTTGTATTTTATTTGTCATGGTTTTTGTTATTACAAGGTCGGTATGTATTTGGGCCTTTTTTTTTTTTTTCCTCATGGTTTTTGATATCTACAATACAAGGTTAATATGTATTTCATTTTGTCATGGTTTTTCTTATCTACAAGGTCAATTTGAAGGAGTCTGTTCATCTACAATACAAGGTCAATTTGTATTTTATTTGTGTCATGGTTTTTAACTACAAGGTCAGTATGTATTTAACTTGTGTCACTGTTTTTGTTTCCTCATGGTTTTTGATATCTACAATCCAAGGTTGATATGTATTTCATTTGTCATGGTTTTTATTAACAAGGTCAATTTTGGGGGGTGGGGGATCATCTATAATACAAGGTCAATATGTATTTTTTTTGTCATGGTTTTTAACTACAAAGTCAATATGTAATTTGTCATGTTTTTTGTTATCTACAAGGTCAATTTTAAAGAATCTGGTCACCTACAATACAAGGTAAATTTATTTTATTTGTGTCATGGTTTTTAACTACATGGTCAGTATGTATTTAACCTGTGTCACTGTTTCCTCATGGTTTGTGATATCTACAATACAAGGTCAATATGTATTTAATTTGTCATGATTTTTGTTATCTACAAGGTAAATTTTAAGGAGTGTGGGCATCAAAAATACAAGGTAAATTTGTATTTTAACTACACGGTCAGTACGTATATTGTTTTTGTTTCCTCATGGTTTTTGATATCCTCTAATACAAGGTCAATGTATATTTTATGTGTCATGGTTTCTATTAACAACAAGGTCAATTTTGGGGGGTGTCTCATCTCTAATAAAAGGTCAATCTATTTTTTTTTGTCATGGTTTTTAACTACAAAGTCAATATGTAATTTGTCATGTTTTTTGTTATCTACAAGGTCAATTTTAAAGAGTCTGGTAATCTACAATACAAGGTAAATTTGTATTTTATTTGTCATGGTTTTTGTTACTACAAGGTTGGTATGTATTTCGGGACTTTTTTTTTTTTTTAGGGTTAGGGTTTGGCCTTTGTTTTAATGTTTTTGATATCTACAATAAGTTTATGTATTTTGTCGTCATGGTTTCTATTAACTACAAGGTCAATTTTGGGGTTCTGGTCATCTACAATCCAAGTTCGATTTGTATTTAATTTGTGTCCTTTTTATCTTCAAGGTCACTTTTGCACGTATGGTCATCTAAAATACAAGGTCACTATGTATTTCATTTGTCATGGTTTCTATTAATTACAAGGTCAATTTTGGGGGGCTCTGGTTATCTACAATACAAAGTAAATATGTATTTTTTGCCATGGTATTTATCTACAAGGTCAATTTTGGGGGTCTGGTTATCTAATACGAGGTCAATATGAATTTTATTTGTGTCTCGTGGTTTTTGTTATCTACAAGGTCAATTTTGGGGGTCTGGTCATCTACAATACAAGGTCAATATGTATTTCCTTTGTCATGGTTTTTGTTATCTACAAGGTCAATTTTAAGGAGTCTGGTCTTCTACAATACAAGGTCAGTATGTATTTAATTTGTGTCCTCATGGTTTTTGTTTTCTACAAGGTCAATTTTAGGGGTCTTGTCATCGACAATACATGTTAAATATGTATTTTAATTTGTGTCATGGTTTTTGATATCTACAAGGTCAATTTTGGAGTCTGGTTATCTACAATACAAAGTCAATATGTATATAATTTGTGTCCTCATGGTGTTTGTCTCCTCAGTTTTTGATATCTACAAGGTCAAAATTGGTTTATTCCACTATGCAATGCAACACTCTTACCTAATGTTGTCCATGTATTCATTCATGTGACTAATTTCTCATTCTTACACCCTGCAGCGCTACAACAGTACACAAGTCTTACACAATGTGTTATGGAATATGCTCCTGCTTCTCCTCCTGCTGTGCGCACTGTTGAGTGCATGGCGGAGCACATCAACAGGTGTTCTCTCTCCGCTGCGGGTGTGCCTCTGCAAGAGATCTGCAATCAACACACCTGCCCGTGATGAGCAACCAGCCTTCATAATCCAGCGCGTCTTGAGATCCGGTGCCAGAACGTAGTTTCTCCTACCAGTACAGTAAGCCAACATATCTCCAGCCTTCCTGCTCCCTTTGTTCCCTTCCTGTCGCGTTTACGGTCTTTTGTGTTGTGTCGTCCTCCAGCTTCCTCTTCGTCTACCTGGACCCCCTTTGGATTCCTTCTTGCCTTCCTGGACCAAGACCTCGCTCCTGCCCTCTGACGTCCAAGCCTTTTTCTCCTTTTGGACTTCCACCTCTATCTCAACACACACACACTCAACACCCTCTGGTGACCACGCTCAGATAATACTTACACATAGTCACACTCCATCTCTTTAAGGTAATCACACACTGCACTCACATACTGAGTTGTCAATAAACACGCTGGCAGCTAACATCATCGTCTCTCTGCAGTCTTCTTCTCCCGCTGTTCTGTCACACAATCTTACTTATTTTGTCATTCATTTGTTCATCCACGTTATCATTCTTACACCATGCACCGCAACACTATAGTATAGGTGTAATATGATCAAACTTTCTTGTTAAAAGTATAGCAGCTGCATTTTGTACCAACTAATATTTTAATGCTAGACAAAAGGAGGCCTGAAAAAAATAGATAACAGTAATGTAGAGAGATGTAAATAACGCATGAATAATGATCTCAGCGTCTCTAGTGGACAAAATAGGGACATATTTCAGTGAGATTACAGAGATGAAAGAAGGCTGTTTTACACCCCTAATGTGACTGAAAAGAAAGTTGTGTTGGTTACACTCTTAATTTGTGACTCAAACGAGAGAGTTGGGTTGAAGATAATATCCAGATTCTTTATCGAGTAGCTTTGTGTAATTGTTTGGTTGTCAAAATGTTACGGTGGTATTATTAAATGGGTGTGGAATTGTTTGTCAAAAGTTACAGTGGTGTTAAGTGGGTGTGGAATTGTTTGGTTCTCAAATTTTACGGTGGTATTAAATATATGGATAATTGCTTGGTTGTCAAATGTCGCGGTGGTCTTATCAAATAGGTGTGGAATTATTTGGTTGTCACTAGGGGTGTAACGGTACGTCTATTTGTATTGAACCGTTTCGGTACGGGATTTCGGTTTGGTTCGGAGGTGAACTGAACGACACGGACATATAAGTAGCGCATCGCACGTTGTGTAAACAATGCACACCGAGGCACCATGAATTCATTTACGTGGACCCCGACTTAAACAAGTTGAAAAACGTATTCGGGTGATGAATGGAATATGTACTGTATTGTGCAATCTACTAATAAAAGTTTCAATCGATCAAAAAAAAACAACACACAGCATGCTAGCAACGACTGGTAGATAGACTGACCACACCTCCACTTTTCACGGGATAAGTCCTCTTTGCGGAGCTGTCCAGGTGGAGTTTCTTAAATGCCTCAAATGTCCGGCATTTTAAGTTATGGTTGCGTGTATTTTCAATGTACGTTCAGGGTTAAAGGGGCTAAAAACAAAAAAGTGGTGCATGCAGCGTTAACATTGGTGAGGGCGGGCCAGAGACAGAGAGTGAGAGAGTTATGATAAACGCGCATGCGTCGCCAGGCTCTGCTTTTTACACATACATTTATCACTTTTTGTTATCTATAGCAGGGGTGTCAAAAGTGTGCCCCGGAGGCCATTTGCGGAACACAGCTAATGTTTTAAAGGCCCATGGCACATTCTAAAAATACTATTAAAATAAACATAAACAAAAGTGAAATAAAAAAGCTTAAAGGCTAAATGTAATTTAGAAAAAGTTGCAATGTTGACTAATAAAACAAAGCTGTTTTTTTTTCTTTCAAACTGTCATTGCTCAAAACATAATATTGAATAAAAATTAATATTATCAATTATTGACCTATCCAAGTTTCCGATTTACTTCACATCAAATATTCCACAAAGAAAAATATTTTTGGTGGAAGATTTATCAAATGTGTTAAATCAAAAAATTTATATTTTGTTGTTTTCTTACTGTACCGAAAATGAACCGAACTCTGACCTCTGAACCGAGGTATGTACCGAACCAACATTTTTGTGTAGCGTTACACCCCTAGTTGTCACATGTTATGGTTGTATTAAATGGGTGTGTAATTGTTTGGTTGTCACATGTTACGGTGGTTTATTAAATGGGTGTGTAATTGTTTGGTTGTCAAATGTTACGGTGGTTTATTAAATGGGTGTGTAATTGATTGGTTCTCAAATGTTACGGTGGTTTATTAAATACGTGGATAAATGTTTGGTTGTCACAAGTGGTATTATTAAATGAGTGTCTTTGTTCAGCAGGACCGATAATCAGCATTTTCGTTTCCTTAGCGATGAGTTGCAAAACGTTAGCTGACATCCATTGTTTAATTTCATTAAAACACGCCTCTAGCTGACTACAATCCGGCGTGTGGGTCAGCTTTGGGGGCATGTAGAGTTGGGTGTCATGATCATAACAGTGAAAGCTAACACGTATGACGTCACCTAGCGGCAGCATGTAGATGCTGAAGAGTGCAGGGCCAAGGACCGAACCCTGGGGAACTCCACACGTTACCTTAACATAGTCCGAGGTCACACTGTTGTGGGAGACGCACTGCACCCTGTCAGTAAGATAAGAGTTAAACCAAGACAGGGCTAAGTCTGACATACCAATTCGTGTTTTGATACGCTCTAATAAAATATTGTGATCGACTATCGAAAGCAGCGCTAAGATCGAGGAGCAGCAACATAGATGACGCATCAGAATCTATCGTTAGCAATAAATCATTAGTCATTTTTGCGAGGGCGGTCTTAGTAGAGTGATTTGCCCTGAAACTGGATTGAAAGGTTTCACATAGATTTTTAGACGCTAAGTGTTCATTTAACTGCTTTGCAACAATTTTTTCGAGGATTTTCGAAATAAAGGGAAGGTGAGACACCGGTCGGTAGTTTACCATGAGGTCAGGATCGAGGTTAGGTCTTTTAAGGAGAGGATGAATAACCGCTTTTTTGAATGCTAGGGGAACAGTGCCCGAGGAAAGTGATAAGTTTATAATATTTAGCACTGATGGACCTAATAATACAAAGAAGTCCTTAAAAAGTTTCCCAGGAAGTGGGTCAAATAAACATGTTTGTTTTATTCCATTTACACGTAACAATTCTTCTGTTATTTCATCAAAACGAGAGAAACTATTTTGGATATTTGCAGTATCCGCCGTATATAGTCGTATCTGTGTTAATAGAACCTAGTTGTAGCTGGGACGCATTGTCTTTAATCTCCTTTCTAATAAGTTCAATTTTCTTATTAAAGAACTTCATAAAGTCATCTGCCGAATGGGTGGAGCTACTGGAAGGAGTCCCTTGTTGGGTTAGCGATGCTACCGTACTAAACAAAAATTTGGGATCGTTTTTATTAAGGCGGATGAGATTGGAGTAATTAGTTTTAGCTAAGGTAAGCATGCGTTTATAAGTTATTAAACTATCACTCCATGCTTGATGGTGCACCTCAAGTTTAGTCGTGCGCCATTTGCGTTCCAGCTTTCTACATAAGAATTTCTGAGCTCTAATTTCTTCTGTAAACCATGGCGTACGCCTTTTTGGAGCCTTTTTTTAACTTCAGCGGTGCTATACTATCAATGGTTTCGCGCAGGGCGTGGTTAAAGGTGTTAGTGAGGTTATCAATAGAGCCCACATACTTTGGGAATGGTGCCATTACCGAGGGCAGTGGGCCAGCAAGAGTTGTCGTGGCAGCATTAATGTTGCGGCTGCTATAGCAGTTATTATTATTATTAGCTTGCCGAACATGAGTCTGAACCTCGAATTTTATAAGGTAATGATCGGACATTATTTTAGTGGAGTATCATAACTTTGGAAACGGTGATACCTCTGACAAGCACTAGGTATATCGTATTACCGCTGTGATGCGTCGGTCCATTTATTATTTGTGTAAGTCCACAGCTATCGATTATAGTCTGGAGCGCCACGCACGCTGGGTCCGATGGGGTATTCATATGGGTATTAAAGTCCCCCATTATGATTATATTATCGGCGTGCGTCACTAGATCAGCAACAAACTCTGAGAACTCACTGATAAAGTCCAAATAGGGCCCTCGGGGGCGGTAGATAACAGCCAGGCACAGAGGCAGTGGTGTGGCAGACCTCATGGAAAGCACCTCAAACGATTTATATTTATTATTTAAGTTAGGACTAAAATTAAAGTTTTCGTTGTATATTAGTGCGCCCCCCTCCTTTTAAGGGGACGGGCAATATGCGCATTCGTATAGTTAGAAGATGCCTCATTTATTGCAAAAAAGTTGTCTGGTTTAAGCCAGGTTTCGCTAAGACCGATGACGTTAAGATTGTTGTCTCTAATGACCTCATTAACTAATAACGTTTTGGGAGACAATGATCTGATGTCTAGAAAGCCCATATTATAGGTAGTGGGCTGTTTTAAGGAGTTGTTGATAAAATGATCCGTAGTAGCAATATTAATAATGTTGCGTTTATTATGCGCAGTGTACTTAAAATAGCTACGACCATATCTAGGAATTGATATGACGGGAATTTTCAGATTGTCTACTTGGTGCCGCGTTAAACTGAACTCATCATAATTTGCCACCTCAGTAGAACGCATTTCTAACTCTGACCTAGTCATAGCAGAAAAACCATTATGTGAGTTGTTTATTATTCTAAGAAAATTGCTATGTGCACAGGGTTTATCCAGCCTGGCGCTGGCTAATTCTAATTTAACTGACTCCATACCCAGGCTAGCAGGCTCTGCAATTGCTTGTGACCGGGCTTGCACTAGTGCAGTTAGTCAAATGTGGCTCAATGCGAAATCTATGTTCCAAGACAAGAGGATAGCGCCTTCCTCAGCAAGCCAGGTTTGCCCCAGAAAGAGGGCCAATTATCAATAAACATAAGTCCCTGTTGTCTACAGAAGCTATCCAGCCACTTGTTAAGAGAGACTAATCTGCTATATCTCTCATCATTGCCTCTCCCAGGCAGGGGGCCAGAAACAATTACTCGATGCCTGGACATCTTTCTAGCGAGATTATGTTTCTCTTTGTAATCTCTGATTGTCTCATCCTAACGTCATTGGAGCAAACGTGTATATCTATGTTCGCATAACTAGTGGTGCGGTTAGCCTGTCGTACGTGTTTACTAGGCCTGTTGCGAGTCAGCTCCTTAAGATTAGCTTCAATGTCAGGTGCTCTGACCCCGGGAATACACTTAATTGTGGCTGGTTTGCTAAGCTTTATGTTTCGGGTGATGTAGTCCCCTATGACTAAAGTGTGGTGCCCGGTAGACTGGGGTGTAGGACTAACTAAAGGGCTAAATCTATTATGCGTCTCAACCGGTACACCGTAGCTTGTAGGCCGCTTAGGGCTGCTACAAGCTGGGCTAGTTAGCTCGCTACAGCTAACGCTAGCAGATGTGTCCGCAACATCTAAAGTTACGAAATGACACTGCTCTAACTGGCGGACACGGCTCTCTAGCATAGCCAACCTATCCATGAGTAAAGTGCACGAAGTGCAGGAAGCCATACTCACAGAACTTTCTGTCGCCGAGTGGAGTGCCAGCTGTCTTCGGGAAGTGGTGGTCACGGTGGCGGGGGAGTAGCTTCCTTCAGACCGGTACTGCATTTCTCCGCTAGCTTCGTTAGCTTAGTCGCTAGCTAGCTGAGGGCGGAGTGGTGAGACAGAGATCGGGTGATTTGCAAGTTAAATTGAACTATTAAATATGTTTGAGAAGTTGTAAATAAATCTGCAAAACAGTTAAAAGCACACAGAACGATACTTAGCTTTTTTGCAACAAAAGCAGTCAGCGGGCAGTCATTCACGTTGATAAAACATTGTCCTTTACAATTATAAAAGCTTTTTTTTTCAAATCTACTACTTTGCTTGCATGTCAGCAGACTGTGGTGCATCCTGCTAAAATCCTTTGTATTGAATGAATACAGAATCGCGTTGAATCGAAAAAAATCGATATATTATCGAATCGTGACTCCAAGAATCGATATTGAATCGAATCGTGGGACACCCAAAGACTCCCAGCCCTAATATATATACATATAAATATATAAATACATACATCCTCTCTTCTCTTAGGCGGTCCATCGTATCGAAGATGACGTAGCTTCCATTTTGTTGCTCTGGTGGGTGGCTATCGTTGCTGGCGACGATGCCACTCCATATGACTATGAAGTCCAATCCTGGAACCACACGTCCTGACACAATGGGGACATGTCAGGCCTGGATCAGGGGGCTGGGATGATTTTGGAATTGCAGGGTGGTGTCTTCGCCTCCGCTGATCCCTCCGTTGTTGGTTCCGACACTCCTCCAGGAACATGACCTCGTCATGCAACAGCGAACGCCAGAGCGATCAATTAGCTCCAGCTGTCTGAAGTTGCAGGGGTTTGATGTTGCAGCTCTTCAATATCCCTTTCAGTTGGTCTTTGTACCGCAGCTTTTGTCCTCCGGGCTTTCTGCTGGCTGAAAGGAGCTGACCATAAAGCAACTGACGAGGCAATCGGTGTCCTGGCATCCGGATGGTGTGACCAACCCTCCGGAGTTGTCGCTGTGCCAGGGTAGCCTCTTTGCTTATGGACTCAGTGTGCTGTAAGATGTCCGTATGAGGAACTTGGTCCTGCCATGTGATGCCAAGAATGCGTTGGAGACATCTGATGTTAAATGCATCAAGGCAGCGGATGTGTCTGCGGTATATCGTCCAGGCTTCTGACCCATACAGCAGAGTTGAAACACACACCGCCCTGTAGACTGACACTTTCGTTGAGTTCGAAGGTGGTTGTTTTCAAACACCCGAGAGCGCAGTCTTCCAAAGGCAGAGGAGGCTGAGTTGATATGAGCCTGGATGTCATCATCGATCTGGTATGTTGGTGTCAGAGTACTGCCGAGGTAGCAAAACTACTCAACGAGCTTGAGGAGTGTGCCGCTGATGGTAAAGACAGTGTGTAGGGATGGGGTCCTCTCCTGGATGAGAACCTCTGTTTTCTGGGTGTTGATCACCAGACCTAGTGAGCGGTAGACTGATGACATGGTGTCTAGTGCATGCTGCATGGCATCAGGAGTGTGGGCGAGGAGTGCGTAGCCGTCTGCTTATTGCAGCTTTTGGATGTTGGTGCCTGCCATCTTCGTCTTTGCCTGTAGGCGCCGGATGTTGAATAGGCTCCAAACCAGGCGAAACTCTATGGCGACACCACTATCCTTTGTGATGGACTGGCAGAGCAGGAGTGTGGCTGCCGCCAGGAAAAGATTAAAGATTGCTGGGGCCAGTACACACCCCTGCTTCTGTGTCTCTTGGAGGATGCCTTCTGTTGGAAATGTAAGGCGAAAAAGCATAATTTTCGCAAGTACCTTGCTGGACACTGAGAGAAGGGAGATGCCACGAATATATCCACAAGATGATATATATATATATATATATATATATATATATATATATATATATATATATATATATATATATATACAAACCCATTTCCATATGAGTTGTGAAATTGTGTTAGATGTAAATATAAACAGAATACAATGATTTGCAAATCCTTTTCAAGCCATATTCAGTTGAATATGCTACAAAGACAACATATTTCATGTTCAAACTCATAAACATTTTTTTTTTTTGCAAATAATCATTAACTTTAGAATTTGATGCCAGCAACACGTTACAAAGAAGTTGGGAAAGGTGGCAATAAATAATAAAGTTGAGGAATGCTCATCAAACACTTATTTGGAACATCCCACAGGTGTGCAGGCTAATTAGGAACAGGTGGGTGCCATGATTGGGTATAAAGGCAGCTTCCATGGAATGCTAAGCAATTCACAAACAAGGATGGGGTGAGGGTCACCACTTTGTAAGCAAATTGTCGAAAAGTTTTAGAACAACAATTCTCAACGAGCTATTTCAAGGAATTTAGGGATTTTACCATCTACGGTCCGTAAAATCATCAAAAAGTTCAGAGAATCTGGAAAAATCACTGCATGTAAGTGATGATATTATGGACTTTCGATTCCCTCAGGCGGTATGCACCAAAAATCGACTTCAGTGTGTAAAGGATATCACCACATGGGCTCAGGAACACTTCATAAAACCACTGTCAGTAACTACAGTTGGTCGCTACATCTGTAAGTGCAAGTTAAAACTCTACTATGCAAAGCAAAACCCATTTATCAACAATATCCTGAAACGCCGCCGGCTTGGCTGGGCCCACGCTCATCTAAGATGGACTGATGCAAAGTGGAAAAGTGTTCTGTGGTCTGACGAGTCTTCAATATCGATTCTTGGGGTCACAATTTGATAATAAATCGATTTTTTTCGATTCAATGCGATTCTCGATTCAAAAACGATATTTTTCCAATTGAAAAGGATTGTGTATTCATTCAATACATAGATTTCAGCAGGATCTACCCCAGTCTGCTCACATGCTGGCAGAGTAGTAGATTTTTTTTTAAAGCTTTTATAATTGTACAGGACAATGTTTTATCAACTTGCAATAATGTAAATTTGTTTGAGCTAGTAAAAGAACCAAAAATATGACTTATTTTATCTTTGTGAAAACATTGGACACAGTGTGTTGTCCAGCTTATGAGATGCCATGCAAGTGTAAGCCACTGTGACACTATTGTTCTTTTTGATTATTTTTATAAATGTCTAATGATAATGTCTATGTATATGTATATATATATGTATATGTATATATATATATGTGTATATATATATATATATATATGTATAAATGGGGGGTGGGAGGACGTTGTTTACATATTTGGTGTATAAATATTAAATGCATGTTTGGTGTATAAATATTAAATACATGTTTGGTGTATAAATATTAAATACATGTTTGGTGTATAAATATTAAATACATGTTTAGTGTATAAATATTAAATACATGTTTAGTGTATAAATATTAAATACATGTTTAGTGTATGAATATTAAATAAATGTTTAGTGTATAAATATTAAATACATACTTGGTGTATAAATATTAAATACATGTTTAGTGTATAAATATTAAATCCATGTTTGGTGTATGAATATTAAATACATGTTTAGTGTATGAATATTAAATACATGTTTACAGTGGACTTCTGCTGCAACTGCACACATAAAGAAATTCATTATTTCCAAGTGTGCCTTATTTAGAGAATAATAAGTATATAAACGATAAATGGGTTGTACTTGTATAGCACTTTTCTACCTTCAAGGTACTCAAAGCGCTTTGACACTACTTCCACATTCACACACTGATGGAGGGAGCTGCCATGCAAGGCGCCAACCAGCACCCATCAGGAGCAAGGGTGAAGTGTCTTGCTCAGGACACAACGGACGTGACGAGGTTGGTATTAGGTGGGATTTGAACCAGTGACATCGGGTTGCGCACGGCCACTCTTCCACTGCGCCACGCCGTTCTTAATTAAAATATTATTTAGTGTCCCAGACTTCCAATTGGTCCTTTACATGTTTAGTGTATAAATATTTATTAAACAACTGTTTAATATAATAATAATAAATACTTGCTTAGTTTATAAATATTAAATACCTGTTTAGTCTATAAATATTAAATACATGTTTAGTGTATAAATATTAAATATATGTTTAGTATATTATTAAATATATTTTTAGTATATTATTATTAAATATATGTTCAGTGTATGAATATTAAATACATGTTTAGTGCATAAATATTAAATACCAGTTTACTGCATATATATTAAATACATGTTTGGCATATAAATTAAGTGTATGTTTAATGTATAATTATTTGTAACATTTTTGGTTTATGAATATCAAATTCATGTTTAGTGTATGAATGACCAGATTTATGAAGAGGGAATGTGCGCCCTCCAGTGGACTTCTGCAGCAATTGAACACATAAACAAATGTATTATTTCCAAGTGTGCCTTATTTAGAGAATAATAAATACATGTTTACTGTATGAATGTTAAAAAATATGATTAGTAAATGAATATTAAATGTGTTTAGTATATGATTATTAAATACATGTTCAGTGTATGAATATTAAATACATGTTTAGTGTATTAATATTAAATACATGTTTAGTGTATAAATATTAAACACATGTTTAGTGTATGAATATTAAACACGTTTAGTGTATGAATATTAAATACATGTTTAGTGTATGAATATGAAATACATGTTTAGTGTATGAATATGAAATACATGTTTAGTGTATAAATATGAAATACATGTTTAGTGTATGAATATGAAATACATGTTTAGTGTATGAATATGAAATACATGTTTAGTGTATAAATATGAAATACATGTTTAGTGTATAAATATGAAATACATGTTTAGTGTATAAATATGAAATACATGTTTAGTGTATGAATATGAAATACATGTTTAGTGTATAAATATGAAATACATGTTTAGTGTATGAATATTAAATACATTTTTAGTGTATAAATATTAAATACATGTTTAGTGTATAAATATTAAATACATGTTAATGTATAAATATTTATTAAATACGTTTTTGGTGTATAAATATTAAATATATGTTTGGCATATAAATTAAATATATGTTTAGTGTATAATTATTTAATACATGTTTGGTGGATGAATATCAAATTCCTGTTTAGTGTATGAATGACCAGACTTATTAAGCGGGAATGTGCGCCCTCCAGTGGACTTCTGCCGCAACTGCACACAAATAAATTAATTCTTTCCGATTGTGCCTTATTTAGAGAATAATAAATACATGATTACTGTATGAATGTTAAACAATATGATTAGTATATGAATATTTAATATGTGTTTAGTATATGATTATTAAATACATGTTCAGTGTACGAATATTTCAGTGTATTAATATTAAATACATGTTTAGTGTATGAATAATACATGTATAGTGTACAAATAGTAGAATAATGTTTAGTGTATAAATATTTAATACATGTTTGGTGGATGAATATCAAATTCCTGTTTAGTGTATGAATGACCAGATTTATGAAGAGGGAATGTTCACCTTCCAGTGGACTTCTGCCGCAATTGCACACAAATAAATTGATTATTTCCTAATGCGCTTTATTTAAAGAATAATAAATACATATTTACTGTATGAATGTTAAAATATATGATTAGTATATCAATATTAAATGTGTTTAGTATATGATTATTAAATACATGTTCAGTGTATGAATATTAAATACATGTTTAGTGTACGAATATTTCAGTGCATAAATATTAAATATGTTTAGTGTATTAATATTAAATACATGTTTAGTGTATGAATATTAAATACATGTTTAGTGTATAAATATTAAATACATGTTTAGTGTATAAATATTAAACACATGTTTAGTGTATGAATATGAAATACATGTTTAGTGTATGAATATGAAATACATGTTTAGTGTATAAATATTAAATACATGTTCAGTGTATAAATGTTAAATACATGTTTAGTGTATTAATATTAAATACATGTTTAGTTTATAAATATTAAATACATGTTTAGTGTATAAATATTAAATACATGTTTAGTGTATAAATATTAAATACATGTTTAGTGTATAAATATTAAACACATGTTTAGTGTATGAATATGAAATACATGTTTAGTGTATAAATATGAAATACATGTTTAGTGTATAAATATTAAATACATGTTCAGTGTATAAATATTAAATACATGTTTAGTGTATAAATATTAAATACATGTTTAGTGTATAAATAACAAATACATGTTTAGTGTATTAAAATGAAAGACATGTTTAGTGTATAAATATTAAATATTTGTTTAGTGTAGGAATTTTAAATACATGTTTAGTGTATGATTACTAAATACATGTTAAGTGTATTAATATTAAATACATGTTTACTGTTTGAATATTAAATACATGTTTAGTGTATTATTATTTAATACATGTTTAGAGTATGAATATTAAATAAACGTTTAGTGTATTATTATTAAATATATGTTTGGTGTACAAATAGTAAAAATATGTTTAGTGTATAAATATTAAAGACTATGTTTAGTGTATGAATATCAAATACATGTTTAAATATTAAATACATGTTTGGCATATAAATTAAATATATGTTTAGTGTATAATTATTTAATACATGTTTAGTGTGTAAATATTAAATACGTTTTGGGTGTATAAATATTATATATATGTTTGGCGTATAAATTAAATATATGTTTAGTGTATAATTTAATACATGTTTGGTGGATGAATATCAAATTCCTGTTTAGTGTATGAATGACCAGATTTATGAAGAGGGAATGTGCTTCTCCAGTGGACGTCTGCCAAAACTGCACACAATAACATTATTTCCGAGAGCGCCTTATTTAGAAAATAATAAGTACATGTTTACTGTATGAATATTAAAAAATATGATTAGTATATGAATATTAAATATGTTTTAGTATATGATTAAATACATGTGCAGTGTATGAATTCTAAATATATGTTTAGTGTATAAATATTAAATGCATGTTTAGTGTATGAATATTAAATATAAGATTAGTATATAATTAAATATATGTTTAGTACATCCATCCATTTTCTACCGCTTATTCCCTTTTGGGGTCGTGGGGGGCGCTGGCGCCTATCTCAGCTACAATCGGGCGGAAGGTGGGGTACACCCTGGACAAGTCTCCATCTCATCGCAGGGCCAACACAGATAGACGGACAACATTCACACACTAGGGACCATTTAGTGTTGCCAATCAACCTATCCCCAGGTGCATGTCTTTGGAGGTGGGAGGGGCCTATCCCCAGGTGCATGTCTTTGGAGGTGGGAGGGGCCTATCCCCAGGTGCATGTCTTTGGAGGTGGGAGGGGCCTATCCCCAGGTGCTTGTCTTTGGAGGTGGGAGGGGCCTATCCCCAGGTGCATGTCTTTGGAGGTGGGAGGGGCTTATCCCCAGGTGCATGTCTTTGGAGGTGGGAGGGGCCTATCCCCAGGTGCATGTCTTTGGAGGTGGGAGGGGCCTATCCCCAGGTGCATGTCTTTGGAGGTGGGAGGAAGCCGGAGTACCAGGAGGGAACTTACACATTCACGGGGAGAACATGCAAACTCCACACAGAAATATCCCGTGCCTGGGATTGAACCCAGGACTACTCAGAACCTTTGTATTGTGAGGCAGACGCACTAACCCCTCTTCCACCGTGAAGCCCATGTCTGGTATAGGATTATTAAATTTAATAATGTCTAGTATAGTATTATTAAATACATGTTCAGTGTATGAATATTAAATATATGTTTAGTGTATGAATATTAAAAACATGTTCAGTGTATGAATATTAAATACATGTTTGTGTACAATAAAAACAAAGGAATACTTATATATGCATGTTGAGAATAATACATGAATGAATGCTTCATTTCAGAGAATAAATGATAAAAGTAATAAGTAACAGAATGTGTGACCATTAAATATCTGAATGTGAATAAATGTTGATATTATGCAGTAAAAAGAGAATGTTATTACTAAATGTATGTTTAATTTACATGTTGTACATTAACATTAGGTAACAAATAGGTGAATGTAGTGCAATTTAATAATGAGTGTTATTTTCAGCAAGGTACTTGTGTTGTACTTTGATGTACTCCTACTTCCAAGTGACTTTGTCAAGTACTAGTAAAGGAAGAGATGATGCAGTACTTGAAGTCTTTACTTTTGTCCTGAGATGAAGATCAACTTCATGAAGACACCTTATCAATGTCAACGTGACCAAAGTGGGAAGAAAGAAGGAAGGGGGCGGAGCCTCTTTCATTTTCTGATGTTAAGTTGGCCCTGTGATGAGATGGCCACTTGTCCAGGGTGTATCCCGCCTTCCGCCCGATTGTAGCTGAGATAGGCACCAGCGCCCCCCGCGACCCCAAAGGGAATAAGCGGTAGGAAATGGATGGATGAATGAAGTTCCTGGTCAAAGCTGTTATACATTATATGCCTTGAGCTCTTACTTTGAAGGCCCTAAGAGCGGAAGTGGTGACACGAGGAGTGCAGCGGAGATGTTTATATATGTCGCCTATACTGTATAAAAGTACAAAATAACAAACACCGAGGGAGGCTCCAGTTTTACACGAGGACCACTTTATTTACTTTCTTTCAAAAACCTCCGCTCCACTCAACCTCTCACCACTTCCGCTCTCAGTGACTTCAAAATAAGAGCGCGAGGCAAATACTGTATAACAGCTTACAACAGGAACTTAACATCACAAAGGGGCAAGCCCATAAAATAGGTTGCATTATTTTGTGGTTTTATACAGTATAGGCGACATATATAAACCATTGGTTACATTTTTTTGTTGTTGTTTTGTGTGTTGTGAGGCTCTGTATTTTTGGGGGGACAGGTTAATATGTTTTTGTTTTAACTGCCTGTGTTGTTTTTGCACTTATCCTGTTATTTGTGTTGAAACGAGGACGTTTCTTTTTGTAGGAGGGGAGGTATGTAACCTATTTTTATGGCCTTGCCTCTTTGTGATGTTAAGTTCCTGTTAGAAGCTCTTCTACAGTGTATGCCTTGGAGTCTTATTTTGAAGGCCCGAGGAGCAGAAGTGGTGACAGGTTGAGTGGAGTGGAGGTTTTTGAAAGAAAGTAAATAAAGTGGTCCTAAATAAAGTGTAAAACTGCAGCCTCCCTCTTTCTTATTTTGTACTTTTATACAGTATAGGTGACATATATAAACTCTCGCTTACAATAACAAAGACGCGGGCTCTAGTTTTACACGAGGACCACTTTATTTCAAACTTGTTTTTTAAATGTTTATTTACAAATTTCAACAATAACAAACAGATGAGAAACAATAATCAAAATAGTTCAAAAACAGTATAAAACATTACAAAAAATTATAAAAACAGTCCAAACAGCGCCAGGAGATTTTAAATTCAAAGTAACAAAATTAGAATACAAAAATATATATATATATATAATAACCAAGTGCAAATTAATTAAGCCATAGGCTCATTCAGATTCATTAAATAACTTAAATTTGGAACACAGTGTCATTGTTTTCAACTTTATTTCAACCCCTTTTTTTTTATTTATAAATTTCCACAATTACAAACAGTAAGTCCAACAACAATATAAAACATTACAAAACATTATAAAAACAGTCCAAACAGCGCCAGGGGGTTGTAAATTCAAAGTAACGAAAATAGAATACAAAGAAATGAATACATAATAAACAAAGTACAAAGCCATAGGCTCATTCAGATTAATCAAATAACTTAAATTTGGAACACAGCATCATCGTTTTTAACTTTATTTCAAACCTGTCTCTGCCTGCGTCACACAAGTGACGTCACTGTTGGAGAGCCATATAGCACACCGTGATTGGTGGATTCCTTCAGCTCCGCCCACAACGCTGTCAAGCACCATTCATATCAAACTCTCACTAACATTCAACTTTCATATTAGCGTGGGAGCCGCAAAATAAGATCTCGCGTGTCTGAGACCCTGGTCTAATATATATATAGATGTGTCAGAAGTGCTACTGACACTTTGATCATGTTTGCTTTTCCTGTCTTTGAAATCACTTCCCGTCCTGCTGCTCTTATTTTCTGTTCACTGTTTCCTGTTTGCTCTCTGTCTTTTGTGGCACCTTTATTCTCTGCTCCGTGTCTGCACACCTGTTCCTCGTTTAATTAGTTGTATTTAGTTCCACCTGAGTCCCTCCTTCACTGCCTCATCATTATTCTTTTTTGACGGATGTGGATCGGACGGGTTTTATTCGCAGTGAGTAATACTTTGCTCTTTTACACTGGCGTTCTATTGTTTGTCTTCATGCTTCTACCGTGTGCTTTATTGCTGATTTAAAGTTGTGTTTGTGTTGCTGTGACAGTTTGCTCTTTTACACTGGCGTTCTATTGTTTGTCTTGATGCTTCTACTGTGTGCTTTATTGCTGATTTAAAGTTGTGTTTGTGTTGCTGTGACAGTTTGCTCTTTTACACTGGCGTTCTATTGTTTGTCTTGATGCTTCTACTGTGTGCTTTATTGCTGATTTAAAGTTGTGTTTGTGTTGCTGTGACAGTTTGCTCTTTTACACTGGCGTTCTATTGTTTGTCTTGATGCTTCTACCGTGTGCTTTATTGCTGATTTAAAGTTGTGTTTGTGTTGCTGTGACAGTTTGCTCTTTTACACTGGCGTTCTATTGTTTGTCTTGATGCTTCTACTGTGTGCTTTATTGCTGCTTGAAAATTGTTTGATTCGCACTGCACGTGCACATGTTAGGAACACAACATGTAGAAACACACATTTAGTGACAAACATGCACATGTGTTAGGAACACAACATGTAGAAACACACATTTAGTGACAAACATGCACATGTGTTAGGAACACAACATGTAGAAACACACATTTAGTGACAAACATGCACATGTGTTAGGAACACAACATGTAGAAACACACATTTAGTGACAAACATGCACATATGTTAGGAACACAACATGTAGAAACACACATTTAGTGACAAACATGCACATGTGTTAGGAACACAACATGTAGAAACACACATTTAGTGACAAACATGCACATGTGTTAGGAACACAACATGTAGAAACACACATTTAGTGACAAACATGCACGTGTTAGGAACACAACATGTAGAAACACACATTTAGTGACAAACATGCACGTGTTAGGAACACAACATGTAGAAACACACATTTAGTGACAAACATGCACATGTGTTAGGAACACAACATGTAGAAACACACATTTAGTGACAAACATGCACATGTGTTAGGAACACAACATGTAGAAACACACATTTAGTGACAAACATGCACATGTGTTAGGAACACAACATGTAGAAACACACATTTATTAGTCAGTGACAAACATGCACATATGTTAGGAACACATGTAGAAACACACATTTAGTGACAAACATGCACATGTGTTAGGAACACAACATGTAGAAACACACATTTAGTGACAAACATGCACGTGTTAGGAACACATGTAGAAACACACATTTAGTGACAAACATGCACGTGTTAGGAACACAACATGTAGAAACACACATTTAGTGACAAACATGCACATGTGTTAGGAACACAACATGTAGAAACACACATTTAGTGACAAACATGCACGTGTTAGGAACACAACATGTAGAAACACACATTTAGTGACAAACATGCACGTGTTAGGAACACAACATGTAGAAACACACATTTAGTGACAAACATGCACGTGTTAGGAACACAACA
>NC_084636.1:266655-347069 GCF_033978795.1 Nerophis ophidion | reverse complement strand
AAGTGTCCACACGTGACAATTGACATGCGGGGACACTTTAATGCTTCTTCTCATCTGTTTATCTTATCTGGAGTTGTATGTGAGGAGAAGTGTCCACACGTGACAATTGACATGCGGGGACACTTTAATGCTTCTTCTCATCTATTTATCTATCTGGAGTTGTATGTGAGGAGAAGTGTCCACACGTGACAATTGACATGCGGGGACACTTTAATGCTTCTTCTCATCTATTTATCTATCTGGAGTTGTATGTGAGGAGAAGTGTCCACACGTGACAATTGACATGCGGGGACACTTTAATGCTTCTTCTCATCTATTTATCTATCTGGAGTTGTATGTGAGGAGAAGTGTCCACACGTGACAATTGACATGCGGGGACACTTTAATGCTTCTTCTCATCTATTTATCTATCTGGAGTTGTATGTGAGGAGAAGTGTCCACACGTGACAATTGACATGCGGGGACACTTTAATGCTTCTTCTCATCTATTTATCTATCTGGAGTTGTATGTGAGGAGAAGTGTCCACACGTGACAATTGACATGCGGGGACACTTTAATGCTTCTTCTCATCTATTTATCTATCTGGAGTTGTATGTGAGGAGAAGTGTCCACACGTGACAATTGACATGCGGGGACACTTTAATGCTTCTTCTCATCTATTTATCTATCTGGAGTTGTATGTGAGGAGAAGTGTCCACACGTGACAATTGACATGCGGGGACACTTTAATGCTTCTTCTCATCTATTTATCTATCTGGAGTTGTATGTGAGGAGAAGTGTCCACACGTGACAATTGACATGCGGGACACTTTAATGCTTCTTCTCATCTATTTATCTATCTGGAGTTGTATGTGAGGAGAAGTGTCCACGCGTGACAATTGACATGGGGGACACTTTAATGCTTCTTCTCATCTATTTATCTATCTGGAGTTGTATGTGAGGAGAAGTGTCCACGCGTGACAATTGACATGCGGGACACTTTAATGCTTCTTCTCATCTATTTATCTATCTGGAGTTGTATGTGAGGAGAAGTGTCCACGCGTGACAATTGACATGCGGGGGACACTTTAATGGCTTCTTCTCATCTGTTTATCTATCTGGAGTTGTATGTGAGGAGAAGTGTCCACGCGTGACAATTGACATGCGGGACACTTTAATGCTTCTTCTCATCTATTTATCTATCTGGAGTTGTATGTGAGGAGAAGTGTCCACACGTGACAATTGACATGCGGGACACTTTAATGCTTCTTCTCATCTATTTATCTATCTGGAGTTGTATGTGAGGAGAAGTGTCCACAGCGTGACAATTGACATGCGGGACACTTTAATGCTTCTTCTCATCTATTTATCTATCTGGAGTTGTATGTGAGGAGAAGTGTCCACGCGTGACAATTGACATGCGGGGACACTTTAATGCTTCTTCTCATCTGTTTATCTATCTGGAGTTGTATGTGAGGAGAAGTGTCCACGCGTGACAATTGACATGCGGGACACTTTAATGCTTCTTCTCATCTATTTATCTATCTGGAGTTGTATGTGAGGAGAAGTGTCCACACGTGACAATTGACATGCGGGACACTTTAATGCTTCTTCTCATCTGTTTATCTATCTGGAGTTGTATGTGAGGAGAAGTGTCCACATGTGACAATTGACATGCGGGGACACTTTAATGCTTCTTCTCATCTATTTATCTATCTGGAGTTGTATGTGAGGAGAAGTGTCCACGCGTGACAATTGACATGCGGGACACTTTAATGCTTCTTCTCATCTATTTATCTATCTGGAGTTGTATGTGAGGAGAAGTGTCCACGCGTGACAATTGACATGCGGGACACTTTAATGCTTCTTCTCATCTGTTTATCTATCTGGAGTTGTATGTGAGGAGAAGTGTCCACGCGTGACAATTGACATGCGGGACACTTTAATGCTTCTTCTCATCTATTTATCTATCTGGAGTTGTATGTGAGGAGAAGTGTCCACATGTGACAATTGACATGCGGGGACACTTTAATGCTTCTTCTCATCTATTTATCTATCTGGAGTTGTATGTGGAGGAGAAGTGTCCACGCGTGACAATTGACATGCGGGACACTTTAATGCTTCTTCTCATCTGTTTATCTATCTGGAGTTGTATGTGAGGAGAAGTGTCCACACGTGACAATTGACATGCGGGGACACTTTAATGCTTCTTCTCATCTGTTTATCTATCTGGAGTTGTATGTGAGGAGAAGTGTCCACGCGTGACAATTGACATGCGGGACACTTTAATGCTTCTTCTCATCTGTTTATCTATCTGGAGTTGTATGTGAGGAGAAGTGTCCACGCGTGACAATTGACATGCGGGACACTTTAATGCTTCTTCTCATCTATTTATCTATCTGGAGTTGTATGTGAGGAGAAGTGTCCACACGTGACAATTGACATGCGGGACACTTTAATGCTTCTTCTCATCTATTTATCTATCTGGAGTTGTATGTGAGGAGAAGTGTCCACGCGTGACAATTGACATGCGGGACACTTTAATGCTTCTTCTCATCTGTTTATCTATCTGGAGTTGTATGTGAGGAGAAGTGTCCACACGTGACAATTGACATGCGGGACACTTTAATGCTTCTTCTCATCTATTTATCTATCTGGAGTTGTATGTGAGGAGAAGTGTCCACGCGTGACAATTGACATGCGGGACACTTTAATGCTTCTTCTCATCTGTTTATCTATCTGGAGTTGTATGTGAGGAGAAGTGTCCACACGTGACAATTGACATGCGGGGACACTTTAATGCTTCTTCTCATCTGTTTATCTATCTGGAGTTGTATGTGAGGAGAAGTGTCCACGCGTGACAATTGACATGCGGGACACTTTAATGCTTCTTCTCATCTATTTATCTATCTGGAGTTGTATGTGAGGAGAAGTGTCCACATGTGACAATTGACATGCGGGGACACTTTAATGCTTCTTCTCATCTATTTATCTATCTGGAGTTGTATGTGAGGAGAAGTGTCCACGCGTGACAATTGACATGCGGGGACACTTTAATGCTTCTTCTCATCTATTTATCTATCTGGAGTTGTATGTGAGGAGAAGTGTCCACACGTGACAATTGACATGCGGGGACACTTTAATGCTTCTTCTCATCTGTTTATCTATCTGGAGTTGTATGTGAGGAGAAGTGTCCACGCGTGACAATTGACATGCGGGACACTTTAATGCTTCTTCTCATCTATTTATCTATCTGGAGTTGTATGTGAGGAGAAGTGTCCACACGTGACAATTGACATGCGGGGACACTTTAATGCTTCTTCTCATCTATTTATCTATCTGGAGTTGTATGTGAGGAGAAGTGTCCACACGTGACAATTGACATGCGGGACACTTTAATGCTTCTTCTCATCTATTTATCTATCTGGAGTTGTATGTGAGGAGAAGTGTCCACATGTGACAATTGACATGCGGGACACTTTAATGCTTCTTCTCATCTATTTATCTATCTGGAGTTGTATGTGAGGAGAAGTGTCCACGCGTGACAATTGACATGCGGGACACTTTAATGCTTCTTCTCATCTGTTTATCTATCTGGAGTTGTATGTGAGGAGAAGTGTCCACACGTGACAATTGACATGCGGGACACTTTAATGCTTCTTCTCATCTATTTATCTATCTGGAGTTGTATGTGAGGAGAAGTGTCCACACGTGACAATTGACATGCGGGGACACTTTAATGCTTCTTCTCATCTGTTTATCTATCTGGAGTTGTATGTGAGGAGAAGTGTCCACACGTGACAATTGACATGCGGGGACACTTTAATGCTTCTTCTCATCTGTTTATCTATCTGGAGTTGTATGTGAGGAGAAGTGTCCACGCGTGACAATTGACATGCGGGACACTTTAATGCTTCTTCTCATCTATTTATCTATCTGGAGTTGTATGTGAGGAGAAGTGTCCACACGTGACAATTGACATGCGGGACACTTTAATGCTTCTTCTCATCTATTTATCTATCTGGAGTTGTATGTGAGGAGAAGTGTCCACGCGTGACAATTGACATGCGGGGACACTTTAATGCTTCTTCTCATCTATTTATCTATCTGGAGTTGTATGTGAGGAGAAGTGTCCACGCGTGACAATTGACATGCGGGGACACTTTAATGCTTCTTCTCATCTATTTATCTATCTGGAGTTGTATGTGAGGAGAAGTGTCCACGCGTGACAATTGACATGCGGGACACTTTAATGCTTCTTCTCATCTGTTTATCTATCTGGAGTTGTATGTGAGGAGAAGTGTCCACGCGTGACAATTGACATGCGGGGACACTTTAATGCTTCTTCTCATCTATTTATCTATCTGGAGTTGTATGTGAGGAGAAGTGTCCACATGTGACAATTGACATGCGGGACACTTTAATGCTTCTTCTCATCTATTTATCTATCTGGAGTTGTATGTGAGGAGAAGTGTCCACGCGTGACAATTGACATGCGGGGACACTTTAATGCTTCTTCTCATCTATTTATCTATCTGGAGTTGTATGTGAGGAGAAGTGTCCACGCGTGACAATTGACATGCGGGACACTTTAATGCTTCTTCTCATCTATTTATCTATCTGGAGTTGTATGTGAGGAGAAGTGTCCACACGTGACAATTGACATGCGGGACACTTTAATGCTTCTTCTCATCTATTTATCTATCTGGAGTTGTATGTGAGGAGAAGTGTCCACGCGTGACAATTGACATGCGGGACACTTTAATGCTTCTTCTCATCTATTTATCTATCTGGAGTTGTATGTGAGGAGAAGTGTCCACACGTGACAATTGACATGCGGGACACTTTAATGCTTCTTCTCATCTATTTATCTATCTGGAGTTGTATGTGAGGAGAAGTGTCCACACGTGACAATTGACATGCGGGACACTTTAATGCTTCTTCTCATCTGTTTATCTATCTGGAGTTGTATGTGAGGAGAAGTGTCCACACGTGACAATTGACATGCGGGGACACTTTAATGCTTCTTCTCATCTATTTATCTATCTGGAGTTGTATGTGAGGAGAAGTGTCCACATGTGACAATTGACATGCGGGACACTTTAATGCTTCTTCTCATCTATTTATCTATCTGGAGTTGTATGTGAGGAGAAGTGTCCACATGTGACAATTGACATGCGGGGACACTTTAATGCTTCTTCTCATCTATTTATCTATCTGGAGTTGTATGTGAGGAGAAGTGTCCACGCGTGACAATTGACATGCGGGACACTTTAATGCTTCTTCTCATCTATTTATCTATCTGGAGTTGTATGTGAGGAGAAGTGTCCACATGTGACAATTGACATGCGGGGACACTTTAATGCTTCTTCTCATCTATTTATCTATCTGGAGTTGTATGTGAGGAGAAGTGTCCACGCGTGACAATTGACATGCGGGACACTTTAATGCTTCTTCTCATCTATTTATCTATCTGGAGTTGTATGTGAGGAGAAGTGTCCACATGTGACAATTGACATGCGGGGACACTTTAATGCTTCTTCTCATCTGTTTATCTATCTGGAGTTGTATGTGAGGAGAAGTGTCCACATGTGACAATTGACATGCGGGGACACTTTAATGCTTCTTCTCATCTGTTTATCTATCTGGAGTTGTATGTGAGGAGAAGTGTCCACGCGTGACAATTGACATGCGGGGACACTTTAATGCTTCTTCTCATCTGTTTATCTATCTGGAGTTGAGCAGCATGACCTCCGCCAGGGGGAAGTGTCTTCTGAAGACAGTAAATGTCATTAATAAATGACAGCACATTACCTCTTAAAGGTAATTCCTTACAGTGCATTAACTTCACTGTTTATAATAAGTGAAAATCACATTCTTAAGTTAATGTTTGTGGTTAACAGATACTCCTCAGGTTAATTAAAGAAGCATATAACAATCAACTTAGATGATTTAACATCCTCCTTATTGTCCTTAATCCCTGCAACCCCTTGGCGTCCTACTTGTGTGCCCTGAGCGTCTCAAAGTCCTTGTCTCTGGGTCAGGTGGCCCAGGTTGGTCCAGCAGGAAAAGCGGTGGCCAAGGTACAACTCCAAAGTCACTCTCCTGCTCGGCTGACCGAGTTGCACCTTCAGGTTTCAGGATCAGGAAGGCCCTGAGTGTAGCGAGGCCTGAGCTGGTCCCCGTGGTGTCTGCACACTTGGTCAGTGGACTGGATCCCTGCACACTTGGTCAGTGGACTGGATCCCTGCACACTTGGTCAGTGGACTGGATCCCTGCACACTTGGTCAGTGGACTGGATCCCTGCACACCTGGTCAGTGGACTGGATCCCTGCACACTTGGTCAGTGGACTGGATCCCTGCACACTTGGTCAGTGGACTGGATCCCTGCACACTTGGTCAGTGGACTGGATCCCTGCACACTTGGTCAGTGGACTGGATCCCTGCACACTTGGTCAGTGGACTGGATCCCTGCACACCTGGTCAGTGGACTGGATCCCTGCACACTTGGTCAGTGGACTGGATCCCTGCACACTTGGTCAGTGGACTGGATGCCTGCACACTTGGTCAGTGGACTGGATCCCTGCACACTTGGTCAGTGGACTGGATCCTTGTACACTTGGTCAGTGGACTGGATCCCTGCACACTTGGTCAGTGGACTGGATCCCTGCAGACTTGGTCAGTGGACTGGATCCCTGCACACTTGGTCAGTGGACTGGATCCCTGCACACCTGGTCAGTGGACTGGATCCCTGCACACCTGGTCTGTGGACTGGATCCCTGCACACTTGGTCAGTGGACTGGATCCCTGCACACTTGGTCAGTGGACTGGATCCCTGCACACCTGGTCAGTGGACTGGATCCCTGCACACCTGGTCTGTGGACTGGATCCCTGCACACTTGGTCAGTGGACTGGATCCCTGCACACTTGGTCAGTGGACTGGATCCCTGCACACCTGGTCAGTGGACTGGATCCCTGCACACTTGGTCAGTGGACTGGATCCTTGTACACTTGGTCAGTGGACTGGATCCCTGCACACCTGGTCAGTGGACTGGATCCTTGTACACTTGGTCAGTGGACTGGATCCCTGCACACTTGGTCAGTGGACTGGATCCCTGCACACTTGGTCAGTGGACTGGATCCCTGCACACCTGGTCAGTGGACTGGATCCCTGCACACTTGGTCAGTGGACTGGATCCCTGCACACTTGATCAGTGGACTGGATCCCTGCACACTTGGTCAGTGGACTGGATCCCTGCACACTTGGTCAGTGCACTGGATCCCTGCACACTTGGTCAGTGGACTGGATCCCTGCACACTTGGTCAGTGGACTGGATCCCTGTACACTTGGTCAGTGGACTGGATCCCTGTACACTTGGTCAGTGGACTGGATCCCTGCACAATTGGTCAGTGGAGTGGATGCCTGCACACTTGGTCAGTGGACTGGATCCTTGTACACTTGGTCAGTGGACTGGATCCCTGCACACCTGGTCAGTGGACTGGATCCCTGCACACTTGGTCAGTGGACTGGATCCCTGCACACTTGGTCAGTGGACTGGATCCCTGCACACTTGGTCAGTGGACTGGATCCCTGAACACCTGGTCAGTGGACTGGATCCCTGCACACTTGGTCAGTGGACTGGATCCTTGTAGACTTGGTCAGTGGACTGGATCCCTGCACACTTGGTCAGTGGACTGGATCCCTGCACACTTGGTCAGTGGACTGGATCCCTGCACACTTGGTCAGTGGACTGGATCCTTGTACACTTGGTCAGTGGACTGGATCCCTGCACACTTGGTCAGTGGACTGGATCCTTGTAGACTTGGTCAGTGGACTGGATCCCTGCACACTTGGTCAGTGGACTGGATCCCTGCACACTTGGTCAGTGGACTGGATCCCTGCACACTTGGTCAGTGGACTGGATCCCTGCACACTTGGTCAGTGGACTGGATGCCTGCACACTTGGTCAGTGGACTGGATGCCTGCACACTTGGTCAGTGGACTGGATCCCTGCACACTTGGTCAGTGGACTGGATCCCTGCACACTTGGTCAGTGGACTGGATCCCTGCACACTTGGTCAGTGGACTGGATCCCTGCACACTTGGTCAGTGGACTGGATCCCTGCACACTTGGTCAGTGGACTGGATCCTTGTACACTTGGTCAGTGGACTGGATCCCTGCACACTTGGTCAGTGGACTGGATCCCTGCACACTTGGTCAGTGGACTGGATCCTTGTACACTTGGTCAGTGGACTGGATCCCTGCACACTTGGTCAGTGGACTGGATCCCTGCACACTTGGTCAGTGGACTGGATCCCTGCACACCTGGTCAGTGGACTGGATCCCTGCACACTTGGTCAGTGGACTGGATCCCTGCACACTTGGTCAGTGGACTGGATCCCTGCACACTTGGTCAGTGGACTGGATCCCTGCACACTTGGTCAGTGGACTGGATCCCTGCACACTTGGTCAGTGGACTGGATCCTTGTACACTTGGTCAGTGGACTGGATCCCTGCACACTTGGTCAGTGGACTGGATCCTTGTACACTTAGTCAGTGGACTGGATCCCTGCACACTTGGTCAGTGGACTGGATCCCTGCACACTTGGTCAGTGGACTGGATCCCTGCACACTTGGTCAGTGGACTGGATCCCTGCACACTTGGTCAGTGGACTGGATCCCTGCACACTTGGTCAGTGGACTGGATCCTTGTACACTTGGTCAGTGGACTGGATCCCTGCACACTTGGTCAGTGGACTGGATCCTTGTACACTTAGTCAGTGGACTGGATCCCTGCACACTTGGTCAGTGGACTGGATCCCTGCACACTTGGTCAGTGGACTGGATCCCTGCACACTTGGTCAGTGGACTGGATCCCTGCACACTTGGTCAGTGGACTGGATCCCTGCACACTTGGTCAGTGGACTGGATCCCTGCACACTTGGTCAGTGGACTGGATCCCTGCACTCGGTACGACAGTGGGCCATTCTGTTGGCTCACCACTCCTGGGATCCATGTTTGTGTCTCCTCCACATCAAAGTCTCTCCCAGCAGCCCGACTTTCACACTCCTCTTTCTGTCCTCACCTTCTCTGACATGCTTGCTTCCACAAGTCCAGCCGTGTAGCCTAGGGGTGTAACCGTACTCAAACATTTTGGTTCGGTACGTACCTCGGTTTAGAGGTCACGGTTCGGTTCATTTTCGGTACAGTAAGAAAACAACAAAATATACATTTTGTGGTTATTTATTTACCAAATGTGTAAACTGTGGCCTAACATACAGATATACACACAGGCTCCACCGCCAGGGTTCATCTGGTCAACTTATATCAAATAAAAACTAAATAAGATAAGGCTCAGAATGGTTTCTTAACAAAACCTTTCTACATATAAAATGTTTTTTTTGATTGATTGATTGAAACTTTTATTAGTAGATTGCACAGTTCAGTACATATTCTGTACAATTGACCACTAAATGCTAACACCCCAATAAGTTTTTCAACTTGTTTATGTCGGGGTCCACCTTCACCATCTCCACACTTCTCCAGGGAACTCCCAGGGGTGCAAAGGGACTTGGTGTGGCGTGCACTCTTCTAACTGCCACCTTTCACATTCTTTGCTGACCATTTCCACGTCCATGCCAACATTGGACCACCAGACATGTTGCCGTGCAACCGCTTTCATTTCCACCATGCCAGCTTGCTACCAGGAATTGATTAAAGGGAACCCCCGATCAAGTTGAAAAACTTATTGGGGTGTTAGCATTTAGTGCTCACTTGTAGGGAATATGTACTGTACTGTGCTATCTACTAATAAAAGTATCAATCAATCAATCAAACTAGGGTGCCTGCTGTGGAGCTCATTCAGCACGGCTTTTTCTTTTTTACTTTTGCAGGTACCACAACTCTAGTATTCCACAAAACACATCCCTGCTCAACAGATAACTTCTTACATGGTTAATGCTCATGATCATGTTCACTATTCTCATTAATGCTCATGATCATGTTCACTATTGTGGCTACTGTTAGCATGTTTTCTTACATGGTTAATGCTCATGATCATGTTCACTATTCTCATTAATGCTCATGATCATGTTCACTATTGTGGCTACTGTTAGCATGTTTTCTTACATGGTTAATGCTCATGATCATGTTCACTATTCTGGCTAATGTTAGCATGTTTTCTTACATGGTTAATGCTCATGATCATGTTCACTATTCTGGCTAATGTTAGCATGTTTTCTTACATGGTTAATGCTCATGAGCATGTTCACTATTCTCATTAATGCTCATGATCATGTTCACTATTCTCATTAATGCTCATGATCATGTTCACTATTGTGGCTACTGTTAACATGTTTTCTTACATGGTTAATGCTCATGATCATGTTCACTATTCTGGCTAATGTTAGCACGTTTTCTTACATGGTTAATGCTCATGATCATGTTCACTATTCTGGCTACTGTTAGCATGTTTTCTTACATGGTTAATGCTCATGAGCATGTTCACTATTCTGGCTAATGTTAGCATGTTTTCTTACATGGTTAATGCTCATGAGCATGTTCACTATTCTCATTAATGCTCATGATCATGTTCACTATTCTCATTAATGCTCATGATCATGTTCACTATTGTGGCTAATGTTAGCATGTTTTCTTACATGGTTAATGCTCATGATCATGTTCACTATTCTGGCTAATGTTAGCATGTTTTCTTACATGGTTAATGCTCATGAGCATGTTCACTATTCTCATTAATGCTCATGATCATGTTCACTATTCTCATTAATGCTCATGATCATGTTCACTATTCTCATTAATGCTCATGATCATGTTCACTATTGTGGCTACTGTTAACATGTTTTCTTACATGGTTAATGCTCATGATCATGTTCACTATTCTGGCTAATGTTAGCATGTTTTCTTACATGGTTAATGCTCATGATCATGTTCACTATTCTGGCTAATGTTAGCATGTTTTCTTACATGGTTAATGCTCATGAGCATGCTCACTATTCTCATTAATGCTCATGATCATGTTCACTATTCTCATTAATGCTCATGATCATGTTCACTATTGTGGCTACTGTTAGCATGTTTTCTTACATGGTTAATGCTCATGATCATGTTCACTATTCTGGCTAATGTTAGCATGTTTTCTTACATGGTTAATGCTCATGATCATGTTCACTATTGTGGCTACTGTTAGCATGTTTTCTTACATGGTTAATGCTCATGATCATGTTCACTATTCTGGCTAATGTTAGCATGTTTTATTACATGGTTAATGCTCATGAGCATGTTCACTATTCTCATTAATGCTCATGATCATGTTCACTATTCTCATTAATGCTCATGGTCATGTTCACTATTGTGGCTACTGTTAGCATGTTTTCTTACATGGTTAATGCTCATGATCATGTTCACTATTCTGGCTAATGTTAGCATGTTTTATTACATGGTTAATGCTCATGATCATGTTCACTATTCTCATTAATGCTCATGATCATGTTCACTATTCTCATTAATGCTCATGGTCATGTTCACTATTGTGGCTACTGTTAGCATGTTTTCTTACACGGTTATTGCTCGTTAGCATGCTCACTATTGTGGCTAGCTTGTTCTCTGACGTGGCTAATGTTTGTTAGCATGTTTACAATTTGGATGTCAGTGTGTTCTCTCGCATGATTTTTGCTCGATAGCACGCTCGCTATTGTGGCTAACGTGTTCTCTGACGTCACTAATGTTTGTCAGCAAGTTCAATGTTGTGGCTAATATTTTCTAGCATGTTCTCTAGCATGTGGCTAGCGTTAGCATGCATTGTAGCTAAGCAAGTGCAGATGTATCGTTGTAAAAGTGCTACGTCAAATCTTGTGGATGAGAAGATAAAAGTTGGAGGTCAGGAAGGTTCCTGACCAAGGTTTACAGAAGACTTTGTGTGGACCAAAGATCCTGGAATGGGAAGAACATGTGCTGGAGGCTTAGTAGAGCAGATCTCATGATGAGCAGGGACTGAGCAGAGACTGTTCGAAAGACCTCGGGATATGAGGGGGAGGGGCGTATAAGAACACAAAGATGACACAAGTCCACAGTCTAGCAGAATCTACAGAGAGTCCTAGGCTCCGAAAGGCAGACATGGACAAGTACGACGGAGAACCGAGTCCCAGAGAGCGAGAACGGCTGAAGATCCGCCGGGACAGCGACTCCAAGGCGGCACAACTGGCCAAGATGGAGAAGTTGATGCAGCAGACCAAAGACCTGATGGACAAAAGGACAGAGTCCGGGTCGGAGAAGGTCCAAGAGAACCTGGGTGAGTGCTTTTTCACCAGGTGTTCCCGGGCGGGGGTCACCAGTGTTGTGTGTGTGCAGTGGAGGACCTGGAGGAGAAGGTGCGCTCCAGCCGGCGTCACAGGAGGAACTCTCTGCACCAGACTCAGATGCTGGAGAGCCAGATGAAGACGGTGAAGGGGGAGCTGGTGGGGACCCTGGACCACCTCCAGGAGCTGCGCAACGTCCTGCAGCGCTCGCAGCAGAAGGCAGAGGAGCGCAAGGCGGCCATGGAGAAACTGGCGGCCGGCCTCAGGTGAACACCAGGAGCGTCTGGGACTTACCTACTCACTTACTTACTTACTTACTTACCACCGCGGACTTTTGCCACAAACCTTATTTTGGAGAAATAAATGCAACCAAAGACATTTTGCTCTCCTTTCATAATTCTTCCATGCTGATCATTAGTCCAATAAAGCAGCATGCTAACACATTACATGATGCTAAGATAGCATGTTTACCAATGGGGCATGCTACCCTGCTAACACCATTAGCTACATCCATCCATCCATCCATTTCTACCGCTTATTCCCTTTTGGGGTCGCGGGGGGTGCTGGCGCCTATCTCAGCTACAATCGGGCGGAAGGCGGGGTACACCCTGGACAAGTCGCCACCTCATCGCAGGGCCAACACAGATAGACAGACAACATTCACACACTAGGGACCATTTAGTGTTGCCAATCAACCTATCCCCAGGTGCATGTCTTTGGAGGTGGGAGGGGCCTATCCCCAGGTGCATGTCTTTGGAGGTGGGAGGGGCCTATCCCCAGGTGCATGTCTTTGGAGGTGGGAGGGGCCTATCCCCAGGTGCATGTCTTTGGAAGTGGGAAGAAGCTGGAGTACCCGGAGGGAACCCACGCATTCAGGGGGAGAACATGCAAACTCCACACAGAAATATCCCGAGCCTGGGATTGAACCCAGGACTGCAGGACCTTCGTATTGTGAGGCACATGCACTAACCCCTCTGCCACTGTGAAGCCCGCATTAGCTACATATAAAGTAAATATGCTAACACCATGATATATTAGTTAGCATTTTCACCAATGTGGCAAATGCTAGTATGCTAACACATGGGGCGGCATAGCTCAGTTGGTAGAGCGGCCATGCCAGCAACTTGAGGGTTCCAGGTTCAATCCCCACTTCCGATATCCTAGTCACTGCCGTGGTGTCCTTGGGCAAGACGCTTTACCCACCTGCTCCCGGTGCCACCCACACTGCTTTAAATGTCACTTACATGTTGGCTTTCACTATGTCAAGTGCTTTGAGCCACTAGAGAAAAGAGCTATATAAATATAATTCCCTTCACTTCACTAACACGATGCTATGTTAGTGAGCTTAGTCACTAATGTGGCTAATGCTAGTATGCTAACACAATGCTACATTAGTAAGCTAAATGGTCACTAATGTGGCTAATGCTAGAATGCTAACTCGATACTTAATTAGTAAGCTGCATGGTCAGCAATGTGGCTAATGCTAGAATGCTAACTCGATACTTAATTAGTAAGCTGGATGGTCAACAATGTGGCTAATGGTAAAATGCTAACACAAGTGTCAGTTAGCATGGTCAGTAATGTGGCTAATGCTAAAATGCTAACACAAGAGTGTCAGCTAGCATGGTCAGCAATGTGGCTAATGCTAAAATGCTAACACAAGAGTGTCAGCTAGCATGGTCAGCAATGTGGCTAATGGTAAAATGCTAACATAAGAGTGTCAGTTAGCATGGTCAGCAATGTGGCTAATGCTGAAATGCTAACACAGGAGTGTCAGCTAGCATGGTCAGCAATGTGGCTAATGCTAGCATCTTCCCCAGCTTTGTTTTCATGTTTTGGTGGCACTGAGGCCGAGCTAACAGGCATGTTTATTTTTAGCGCGCTGCAAGCGTGTTCTGGAATATTCTGTGGCGTGATCCAAAGCCTCTTTGTGGGTGGCAGCCGTGGCCAAGACATAAAAAGATCACATGACTCTCCTCCAACTCTCTCTCCCCGAGGCAGAAAAGACACAAAAGGAAGCTTTAACGTAATCACTAAGCTCAAACTTCTTGAAATAATTATTCTCTTTGCAATGTTTAGTTAGCCAATAGCAATGTTCGATAATCAGTAATCACACTTCTTCATGTGTTGTGCAATAGCATTGATCAATAATCAATAATCACACTTCATGTATCGTGGAATAGCATTGATCAATAATCAATAATCACCAAAGTGTGTCATGCAATAAAAGATGAAAAGATGATGAGCAGACATTTAGCTAAAGTGCTTACAGGCGGAGTCATCTTCAGGAAGTTAGGGTTTACTTCCTGTTTAAATTCCCCAACAGGAAGTGTTTTCCTTGACTGTTGTGTACATGGTGGATGTATGTTTGTTGTTTTCCTTGACTGTTGTGTACATGGTGGATGTATGTTTGTTGTTTTCCTTGACTGTTGTGTACATGGTGGATGTATGTTTGTTGTTTTCCTTGACTGTTGTGTACATGGTGGATGTATGTTTGTTGTTTTCCTTGACTGTTGTGTACATGGTGGATGTATGTTTGTTGTTTTCCTTGACTGTTGTGTACATGGTGGATGTATGTTTGTTGTTTTCCTTGACTGTTGTGTACATGGTGGATGTATGTTTGTTGTTTTCCTTGACTGTTGTGTACATGGTGGATGTATGTTTGTTGTTTTCCTTGACTGTTGTGCACATGGTGGATGTATGTTTGTTGTTTTCCTTGACTGTTGTGTACATGGTGGATGTATGTTTGTTGTTTTCCTTGACTGTTGTGTACATGGTGGATGTATGTTTGTTGTTTTCCTTGACTGTTGTGTACATGGTGGATGTATGTTTGTTGTTTTCCTTGACTGTTGTGTACATGGTGGATGTATGTTTGTTGTTTTCCTTGACTGTTGTGTACATGGTGGATGTATGTTTGTTGTTTTCCTTGACTGTTGTGTACATGGTGGATGTATGTTTGTTGTTTTCCTTGACTGTTGTGTACATGGTGGATGTATGTTTGTTGTTTTCCTTGACTGTTGTGTACATGGTGGATGTATGTTTGTTGTTTTCCTTGACTGTTGTGTACATGGTGGATGTATGTTTGTTGTTTTCCTTGACTGTTGTGTACATGGTGGATGTATGTTTGTTGTTTTCCTTGACTGTTGTGTACATGGTGGATGTATGTTTGTTGTTTTCCTTGACTGTTGTGTACATGGTGGATGTATGTTTGTTGTTTTCCTTGACTGTTGTGTACATGGTGGATGTATGTTTGTTGTTTTCCTTGACTGTTGTGTACATGGTGGATGTATGTTTGTTGTTTTCCTTGACTGTTGTGTACATGGTGGATGTATGTTTGTTGTTTTCCTTGACTGTTGTGTACATGGTGGATGTATGTTTGTTGTTTTCCTTGACTGTTGTGTACATGGTGGATGTATGTTTGTTGTTTTCCTTGACTGTTGTGTACATGGTGGATGTATGTTTGTTGTTTTCCTTGACTGTTGTGTACATGGTGGATGTATGTTTGTTGTTTTCCTTGACTGTTGTGTACATGGTGGATGTATGTTTGTTGTTTTCCTTGACTGTTGTGTACATGGTGGATGTATGTTTGTTGTTTTCCTTGACTGTTGTGTACATGGTGGATTTATGTTTGCTGTTCAAGAAATATTGAAATAAAAATAAAAAGAAAAGAGGTAAAAAATGTAAATAAATGTATAAACTCAAACATGCTAGCATGCTAACCCCACCTGACTCCACCCCTCAGCACTTTACTTGCACCTTCAGAGGAGGACACAGGTGGGTGAGGGCGGAGCTTTGCAGTCGAGGGTGAAATGGGCGGGGTTAAAGTCCTGCGGGTGGGACACGCCTCCCCGCTGCCCGGCGCCGCCCTGGTGGGTGGAGGTGACGCGGTACCGAGCCTTGACCGTCCTCAGCGGGTTGTAATCGGGCGCCACGCACTGGGGACTGCGGAACACTTCCTGGATGACCACGCCGCGCTGCGCCAGCGCCACAAAGCCGTTCCGGAAGGTCACCATGGCGACCACGGCGGACTCCACGGACTGGACCAGCAGGAGGTTCCCTGATGACACACGGTCACACGGTCTCATGGTCTCATGGTATATGTCACCTGGTCACATGGTCACACAGTCACCTGGTCACACGGTCACCTGGTCACACGGTCACACGGTCACCTGGTCACGCGGTCACGCGGTCACGCGGCCACGCGGCCACGCGGTCACGCGGTCACGCGGTCACGCGGTCACGCGGTCACGCGGTCACCTGGTCACGCGGTCACCTGGTAACCTGGTCACATGGTCACACGGTCACACGGTCACACGGTCACACGGTCACCTGGTCACATGGTCACATGGTCACATGGTCACACGGTCACACGGTCACACGGTCACCTGGTCACACGGTCACCTGGTCACCTGGTCACGCGGTCACGCGGCCACGCGGCCACGCGGCCACGCGGTCACGCGGTCACGCGGTCACCTGGTCACGCGGTCACCCGGTCACCCGGTCACATGGTCACACGGTCACACGGTCACACGGTCACCTGGTCACACGGTCACCTGGTCACATGGTCACATGGTCACACGGTCACACGGTCACACGGTCACCTGGTCACATGGTCACATGGTCACACGGTCACCTGGTCACACGGTCACCTGGTCACATGGTCACATGGTCACACGGTCACACGGTCACACGGTCACACGGTCACCTGGTCACATGGTCACCTGGTCACACGGTCACCTGGTCACCTGGTCACATGGTCACATGGTCACACGGTCACACGGTCACACGGTCACACGGTCACACGGTCACACGGTCACACGGTCACACGGTCACCTGGTCACATGGTCACATGGTCACACGGTCACACGGTCACACGGTCACACGGTCACACGGTCACACGGTCACACGGTCACCTGGTCACCTGGTCACGCGGTCACCTGGTCACGCGGTCACACGGTCACACGGTCACCTGGTCACACGGTCACACGGTCACCTGGTCACACGGTCACACGGTCACACGGTCACACGGTCTCACGGTCACACGGTCACACGGTCACACGGTCACACGGTCACCTGGTCACCTGGTCACGCGGTCACCTGGTCACGCGGTCACACGGTCACACGGTCACACGGTCACACGGTCACACGGTCACACGGTCACACGGTCACCTGGTCACATGGTCACACGGTCACACGGTCACACGGTCACACGGTCACACGGTCACACGGTCACACGGTCACACGGTCACCTGGTCACCTGGTCACGCGGTCACCTGGTCACGCGGTCACACGGTCACACGGTCACCTGGTCACACGGTCACACGGTCACCTGGTCACACGGTCACACGGTCACACGGTCTCACGGTCACGCGGTCACGCGGTCACGCGGTCACGCGGTCACGCGGTCACACGGTCACCTGGTCACCTGGTCACGCGGTCACCCGGTCACGCGGTCACACGGTCACACGGTCACACGGTCACCTGGTCACCTGGTCACGCGGTCACCTGGTCACACGGTCACACGGTCACACGGTCACACGGTCACACGGTCACACGGTCACACGGTCACACGGTCACCTGGTCACATGGTCACACGGTCACACGGTCACACGGTCACACGGTCACACGGTCACACGGTCACACGGTCACACGGTCACCTGGTCACCTGGTCACGCGGTCACCTGGTCACGCGGTCACACGGTCACACGGTCACCTGGTCACACGGTCACACGGTCACCTGGTCACACGGTCACACGGTCACACGGTCTCACGGTCACGCGGTCACGCGGTCACGCGGTCACACGGTCACCTGGTCACCTGGTCACGCGGTCACCCGGTCACGCGGTCACACGGTCACACGGTCACCTGGTCACACGGTCACACGGTCACACGGTCACACGGTCACACGGTCACACGGTCACACGGTCTCCTGGTCACGCGGTCACACGGTCACACGGTCACCTGGTCACACGGTCACACGGTCACACGGTCACACGGTCACACGGTCACCTGGTCACACGGTCACACGGTCACACGGTCACACGGTCACACGGTCACACGGTCACACGGTCACACGGTCTCCTGGTCACGCGGTCACACGGTCACACGGTCACACGGTCACACGGTCACCTGGTCACACGGTCACACGGTCACACGGTCACACGGTCACACGGTCACACGGTCACACGGTCTCCTGGTCACACGGTCACACGGTCACACGGTCACACGGTCTCGCGGTCTCGCGGTCACGCGGTCACACGGTCACACGGTCACCTGGTCACCTGGTCACGCGGTCACCTGGTCACGCGGTCACACGGTCACACGGTCACCTGGTCACACGGTCACACGGTCACACGGTCACACGGTCACACGGTCACACGGTCACACGGTCACACGGTCTCCTGGTCACGCGGTCACACGGTCACACGGTCACACGGTCACACGGTCACACGGTCTCCTGGTCACGCGGTCACACGGTCACACGGTCACACGGTCACACGGTCACACGGTCACACGGTCACACGGTCACACGGTCACACGGTCTCACGGTCACACGGTCACACGGTCACCTGGTCACCTGGTCACGCGGTCACCTGGTCACGCGGTCACACGGTCACCTGGTCACACGGTCACACGGTCACACGGTCACACGGTCACCTGGTCACACGGTCACACGGTCACCTGGTCACACGGTCACACGGTCACACGGTCACACGGTCACACGGTCACACGGTCACACGGTCACCTGGTCACCTGGTCACGCGGTCACCTGGTCACGCGGTCACACGGTCACACGGTCACCTGGTCACACGGTCACACGGTCACACGGTCACACGGTCACACGGTCACACGGTCACACGGTCACACGGTCACCTGGTCACACGGTCACCTGGTCACCTGGTCACGCGGTCACACGGTCACACGGTCACACGGTCACACGGTCACCTGGTCACACGGTCACACGGTCACACGGTCACACGGTCACACGGTCACACGGTCACCTGGTCACACGGTCACCTGGTCACCTGGTCACACGGTCACACGGTCACACGGTCACACGGTCACACGGTCACACGGTCACACGGTCACACGGTCACACGGTCACACGGTCACACGGTCACCTGGTCACCTGGTCACGCGGTCACCTGGTCACGCGGTCACACGGTCACACGGTCACACGGTCACACGGTCACCTGGTCACATGGTCACACGGTCACACGGTCACACGGTCACACGGTCACACGGTCACACGGTCACACGGTCTCATGGTCACACGGTCACACGGTCACACGGTCTCATGGTCACACGGTCACACGGTCACGCGGTCACACGGTCACACGGTCACACGGTCACACGGTCACATGGTCACATGGTCTCATGGTCACACGGTCACACGGTCACACGGTCACACGGTCACACGGTCTCACGGTCACACGGTCACACGGTCACACGGTCACACGGTCACACGGTCACACGGTCACACGGTCACACGGTCACACGGTCACACGGTCTCACGGTCACACGGTCACCTGGTCACATGGTCTCATGGTCACACGGTCACACGGTCACACGGTCACACGGTCACACGGTCACACGGTCACACGGTCACACGGTCACACGGTCACCTGGTCACCTGGTCACGCGGTCACCTGGTCACGCGGTCACACGGTCACGCGGTCACATGGTCTCATGGTCACACGGTCACATGGTCACATGGTCACATGGTCACACGGTCACACGGTCACACGGTCACACGGTCACCTGGTCACCTGGTCACGCGGTCACCTGGTCACATGGTCACACGGTCACACGGTCACACGGTCACACGGTCACACGGTCACACGGTCACACGGTCTCATGGTCACACGGTCACACGGTCACACGGTCACACGGTCACACGGTCACACGGTCACATGGTCACGCGGTCACGCGGTCACGCGGTCACGCGGTCACCTGGTCACCTGGTCACGCGGTCACCTGGTCACGCGGTCACACGGTCACACGGTCACACGGTCACACGGTCTCACGGTCACACGGTCACCTGGTCACATGGTCACACGGTCACACGGTCACACGGTCACACGGTCACACGGTCACACGGTCACACGGTCACCTGGTCACCTGGTCACGCGGTCACCTGGTCACGCGGTCACACGGTCACCTGGTCACACGGTCACACGGTCACCTGGTCACACGGTCACACGGTCACACGGTCACACGGTCACACGGTCACACGGTCACACGGTCTCGCGGTCACGCGGTCACGCGGTCACGCGGTCACGCGGTCACACGGTCACCTGGTCACCTGGTCACGCGGTCACCCGGTCACGCGGTCACACGGTCACACGGTCACCTGGTCACACGGTCACACGGTCACACGGTCACACGGTCACACGGTCACACGGTCACACGGTCACACGGTCACATGGTCACACGGTCACACGGTCACACGGTCACACGGTCTCACGGTCACACGGTCACCTGGTCACATGGTCTCATGGTCACACGGTCACACGGTCACACGGTCACACGGTCACACGGTCACACGGTCACCTGGTCACCTGGTCACGCGGTCACCTGGTCACGCGGTCACACGGTCACACGGTCACCTGGTCACACGGTCACACGGTCACACGGTCACACGGTCACACGGTCACACGGTCACACGGTCACACGGTCACCTGGTCACCTGGTCACGCGGTCACCTGGTCACGCGGTCACACGGTCACACGGTCACACGGTCACACGGTCACCTGGTCACATGGTCACACGGTCACACGGTCACACGGTCACACGGTCACACGGTCACCTGGTCACCTGGTCACGCGGTCACCTGGTCACGCGGTCACACGGTCACACGGTCACACGGTCACACGGTCACACGGTCACACGGTCACACGGTCACACGGTCACACGGTCACCTGGTCACATGGTCACATGGTCACACGGTCACACGGTCACACGGTCACACGGTCACACGGTCACACGGTCACACGGTCACACGGTCACACGGTCTCGCGGTCTCGCGGTCACGCGGTCACGCGGTCACGCGGTCACACGGTCACACGGTCACCTGGTCACCTGGTCACGCGGTCACGCGGTCACGCGGTCACACGGTCACACGGTCACCTGGTCACACGGTCACACGGTCACACGGTCACACGGTCACACGGTCACACGGTCTCCCGGTCACACGGTCACACGGTCACACGGTCACACGGTCTCCTGGTCACGCGGTCACACGGTCACACGGTCACACGGTCACACGGTCACACGGTCACACGGTCACACGGTCTCACGGTCACACGGTCACACGGTCACACGGTCACACGGTCACACGGTCACACGGTCACGCGGTCACCTGGTCACCTGGTCACGCGGTCACCTGGTCACGCGGTCACACGGTCACACGGTCACCTGGTCACACGGTCACACGGTCACACGGTCACACGGTCACCTGGTCACCTGGTCACGCGGTCACCTGGTCACGCGGTCACACGGTCACACGGTCACACGGTCACACGGTCACACGGTCACACGGTCACACGGTCACACGGTCACACGGTCACACGGTCACACGGTCACCTGGTCACGCGGTCACCTGGTCACGCGGTCACACGGTCACACGGTCACACGGTCACCTGGTCACATGGTCACATGGTCACACGGTCACACGGTCACACGGTCACACGGTCACACGGTCACACGGTCACCTGGTCACGCGGTCACCTGGTCACGCGGTCACACGGTCACACGGTCACCTGGTCACATGGTCACATGGTCACACGGTCACACGGTCACACGGTCACACGGTCACACGGTCACACGGTCACACGGTCACACGGTCACACGGTCTCACGGTCACACGGTCACACGGTCACACGGTCACACGGTCACACGGTCACATGGTCACACGGTCACACGGTCACCTGGTCACATGGTCACATGGTCACATGGTCACACGGTCACACGGTCACACGGTCACACGGTCACACGGTCACACGGTCACACGGTCTCACGGTCACACGGTCACACGGTCACACGGTCACACGGTCACACGGTCACCTGGTCACCTGGTCACGCGGTCACCTGGTCACGCGGTCACACGGTCACACGGTCACCTGGTCACACGGTCACACGGTCACACGGTCACACGGTCACACGGTCACACGGTCACCTGGTCACATGGTCACATGGTCACACGGTCACACGGTCACACGGTCACACGGTCACACGGTCACACGGTCACACGGTCACCTGGTCACCTGGTCACGCGGTCACCTGGTCACGCGGTCACACGGTCACACGGTCACCTGGTCACACGGTCACACGGTCACACGGTCACACGGTCACACGGTCACACGGTCACACGGTCACACGGTCACACGGTCACCTGGTCACCTGGTCACGCGGTCACCTGGTCACGCGGTCACACGGTCACACGGTCACATGGTCACACGGTCACCTGGTCACATGGTCACACGGTCACACGGTCACACGGTCACACGGTCACACGGTCACACGGTCACACGGTCACACGGTCACACGGTCTCATGGTCACACGGTCACACGGTCACATGGTCTCATGGTCACACGGTCACGCGGTCACGCGGTCACACGGTCACACGGTCACACGGTCACACGGTCACATGGTCACATGGTCACATGGTCTCATGGTCACACGGTCTCACGGTCACACGGTCACACGGTCACACGGTCACACGGTCACATGGTCTCATGGTCACACGGTCACACGGTCACACGGTCACACGGTCACACGGTCACATGGTCACACGGTCACACGGTCACACGGTCACACGGTCTCACGGTCACACGGTCACCTGGTCACATGGTCTCATGGTCACACGGTCACACGGTCACACGGTCACACGGTCACATGGTCACACGGTCACATGGTCACACGGTCACACGGTCACACGGTCACCTGGTCACCTGGTCACATGGTCACACGGTCACACGGTCACACGGTCACACGGTCACACGGTCACACGGTCACCTGGTCACCTGGTCACGCGGTCACCTGGTCACGCGGTCACACGGTCACACGGTCACCTGGTCACACGGTCACACGGTCACACGGTCACACGGTCACACGGTCACACGGTCACACGGTCACACGGTCACACGGTCACCTGGTCACCTGGTCACGCGGTCACCTGGTCACGCGGTCACACGGTCACACGGTCACATGGTCACACGGTCACCTGGTCACATGGTCACACGGTCACACGGTCACACGGTCACACGGTCACACGGTCACACGGTCACATGGTCACACGGTCACATGGTCACACGGTCACACGGTCACACGGTCACCTGGTCACCTGGTCACATGGTCACACGGTCACACGGTCACACGGTCACACGGTCACACGGTCACACGGTCACCTGGTCACCTGGTCACGCGGTCACCTGGTCACGCGGTCACACGGTCACACGGTCACCTGGTCACACGGTCACACGGTCACACGGTCACACGGTCACACGGTCACACGGTCACACGGTCACACGGTCACCTGGTCACCTGGTCACGCGGTCACCTGGTCACGCGGTCACACGGTCACACGGTCACATGGTCACACGGTCACCTGGTCACATGGTCACACGGTCACACGGTCACACGGTCACACGGTCACACGGTCACACGGTCACATGGTCACACGGTCACACGGTCACACGGTCACACGGTCACACGGTCACACGGTCACATGGTCACACGGTCACACGGTCACACGGTCACACGGTCTCACGGTCACACGGTCACCTGGTCACATGGTCTCATGGTCACACGGTCACACGGTCACACGGTCACACGGTCACATGGTCACACGGTCACATGGTCACACGGTCACACGGTCACACGGTCACCTGGTCACCTGGTCACGCGGTCACCTGGTCACGCGGTCACACGGTCACGCGGTCACATGGTCTCATGGTCACACGGTCACATGGTCACATGGTCACATGGTCACATGGTCACACGGTCACACGGTCTCATGGTCACACGGTCACACGGTCACATGGTCACATGGTCACACGGTCACATGGTCACATGGTCACATGGTCACACGGTCACGCGGTCACATGGTCTCATGGTCACATGGTCAAAGCACGACAGTAAGTTCCCGGTACCTGAGGTCACGTCCCAAACCTTGATGGTTTTGTCCCGTGATCCCGTGAAGACCACCTGGTCGCTCTCCGAGAAGGCGGCGCACGCCACGCCCTCCGAAGACACACCCTGCACACAGGATTGTGATGTCACTTCCTCTTTGATGTTTGACCTCCTGTGTGCGCGTGTGACCTTGTACTCCATGACGTGCTTGACAGCGAGCGGCTTGAGGCTCCACAGTTGTTGCACGGCGTCCTGGGAGCCCACCAGGAAGTGCGTGCCCCAGTTGCTGGGCGTCAAACAGGTGATGTTGCTGCGGTGTCGCTCCAAAGTGGTGGTGGCGCCGCCCCGGGCGCCATCATAGAGCGTCACGCCGCCACACTCCGTCCCGTAGAGCAGGCGGCGGTCCGACAGCAGCGCCACGGCGCTGAGCGTGCCGTCCTGCGCCGACAGCTGCACGCGCTCCAGGGGGCCCTCCAACGAGGGGTAGCGCTCCCTGGTGGTGATGTGGAAGACGCACAGCGAGTCCTCGTACGCCACCACCGCACGTGTCTCCTGCACGCTCAGCGCCACCTGCAGCACGCCGCGCAGGCTCTCCGGGGGCGGGATGGCCAGCGTCTCCTCGGGGAGGTCCAAAGGATAAATGAGCACGGCGCCGCTGCTCAGGCCAACCAGCAGGAGGCGCTTGTGCTGCGCCAACGCCAGGCAGCTCACCGCCGCCGACAGCGCCAGGTGACCCGACGCTTTGCCTGCAAGCCAGCCAACAACAACACGCTAACTCAGAAAAACATGCTAACTCAACAACACACAAACTCAACATAATGCTAACTCCTCAACAACGCACTAACATAACACGCTAATTTATTAACAACACACAAACATAAAAACTTGTCAACAACACGTACTCATTAACAACATGCTAACATGTCAACAACACACTGACTCATTAACAACATGCTAACTTGTCAACAACACACTGACTCATTAACAACATGCTAACTTGTCAACACACTGACTCACTAACAACATGCTAACATGTCAACAACACACTGACTCATTAACAACATGCTAACTTGTCAACACACTGACTCACTAACAACATGCTAACTTGTCAACACACTGACTCACTAACAACATGCTAACATGTCAACAACACACTGACTCATTAACAACATGCTAACTTGTCAACAACACACTGACTCATTAACAACATGCTAACTTGTCAACACACTGACTCACTAACAACATGCTAACATGTCAACAACACACTGACTCATTAACAACATGCTAACTTGTCAACACACTGACTCACTAACAACATGCTAACTTGTCAACACACTGACTCACTAACAACATGCTAACATGTCAACAACACACTGACTCATTAACAACATGCTAACTTGTCAACAACACACTGACTCATTAACAACATGCTAACTTGTCAACAACACGTACTCATTAACAACATGCTAACATGTCAACAACACACTGACTCACTAACAACATGCTAACATGTCAACAACACACTGACTCATTAACAACATGCTAACTTGTCAACACACTGACTCACTAACAACATGCTAACTTGTCAACACACTGACTCACTAACAACATGCTAACATGTCAACAACACACTGACTCATTAACAACATGCTAACTTGTCAACACACTGACTCACTAACAACATGCTAACTTGTCAACAACACACTGGCTCATTAACAACATGCTAACTTGTCAACACACTGACTCACTAACAACATGCTAACTTGTCAACAACACACTGACTCATTAACAACATGCTAACATGTCAACAACACACTGACTCATTAACAACATGCTAACTTGTCAACACACTGACTCACTAACAACATGCTAACTTGTCAACAACACACTGACTCATTAACAACATGCTAACTTGTCAACACACTGACTCATTAACAACATGCTAACATGTCAACAACACACTGACTCACTAACAACATGCTAACTTGTCAACAACACACTGGCTCATTAACAACATGCTAACTTGTCAACACACTGACTCACTAACAACATGCTAACTTGTCAACAACACACTGGCTCATTAACAACATGCTAACTTGTCAACAACACACTGACTCATTAACAACATGCTAACTTGTCAACACACTGACTCACTAACAACATGCTAACTTGTCAACAACACACTGGCTCATTAACAACATGCTAACTTAACTAAACTGCACGCTACCTCATCAACAACATGCTAACTTGTCAACACACTGACTCATTAACAACATTCTAACTTAACTCAACCGCACGCTACCTCATCAACAACATGCTAACTTGTCAACAACACACTGACTCATTAACAACATGCTAACTTAACTAAACTGCACGCTACCTCATCAACAACATGCTAACTTGTCAACACACTGACTCATTAACTACATTCTAACTTAACTCAACCACACGCTACCTCATCAACAACATGCTAACTTGTCAACACACTGACTCATTAACAACATTCTAACTTAACTCAACCGCACGCTACCTCATCAACAACATGCTAACTTGTCAACAACACACTGACTTATTAACAACATTCTAACTTAACTCAACCGCACGCTACCTCATCAACAACATGCTAACTTGTCAACAACACACTGACTTATTAACAACATTCTAACTTAACTCAACCGCACGCTACCTCATCAACAACATGCTAACTTGTCAACAACACACTGACTTATTAACAACATTCTAACTTAACTCAACCGCACGCTACCTCATCAACAACATGCTAACTTGTCAACAACACACTGACTTATTAACAACATTCTAACTTAACTCAACCGCACGCTACCTCATCAACAACAAGCTAACTTGTCAACAACACACTGACTTATTAAATAAATAAATAAATAAATGGGTTGTACTTGTATAGCGCTTTTCTACCTTCAAGGTACTCAAAGCGCTTTGACACTACTTCCACATTTACCCATTCACACACACATTCACACACTGATGGAGGGAGCTGCCATGCAAGGCGCCAACCAGCACCCATCAGGAGCAAGGGTGAAGTGTCTTGCTCAGGACACAACGGACGTGACGAGGTTGGTACTAGGTGGGATTTGAACCAGTGACCCTCGGGTTGCGCACGGCCACTCTCCCACTGCGCCACGCCGTCCCCAACAACATTCTAACTCACCAACATGCTAACTCAACTATATGCTAACTCCTCAACAACATGCTAATTCACAACAACATGTAAACATTGTATTGCTGCATTGTTGACATGTTATTTGTATGTTGTTGATGAGTTGGCATGGTTGACATGTTAGTTGCTGCGTTGTCCACACGCAATCAGGCCAAAAATGCAGCGGCATGCGATCAATACACGCATCAACACAGTAACACACCAACAACACGCTAAAACGCCAACAACACGCTAAGAGGCCAACAACACGCTAGGAAAACAACAACACGCTAGGAGAACAACAACACGTTAGGAGAACAACAACACACTAGGAGAACAACAACACGCTAGGAGAACAACAACACGATAGGAGGTCAACAACACGCAAGGAGAACAAGAACACGCTAGAACAACAACACGCTGGGAGAACATCAACACGCTAGGAGGCCAACAACAACAACACGCTAGGAGAACAAGAACACGCTAGGAGAACAAGAACACGCTAGGAAAACAACACGCTAGGAGAACAACAACACGCTAGGAGGCCAACAACACGCTAGGAGAACAACAACACGCTAAGCGAACAACAACACGCTAGGAGAACACGCTAGGAGAACAACAACACGCTAGGAGAACAACACGCTAGGAGGCCAACAACACGCTAGGAGGCCAACAACAACAACACGCTAGGAAAACAATAACACGCTAGGCAAACAACAACACGCTAGGAGAACAACAACACGCTAGGAGAACAAGAACACGCTAGGAAAACAACAACACGCTAGGAGAACAACAACACGCTAGGAGGTCAACAACACGCGAGAAGAACAACAACACGCTAGGAGAACAAGAACACGCTAGGAGAACAAGAACACACTAGGAGAAAAACAACACGCTAGGAGAACAACAACACGCTAGGAGAACAACAACACGCTAGGAGAACAAGAACACGCTAGGAGAACAACATCACGCAAGGAGAACAAGAACACGCTAGGAGAACAACATCACGCAAGGAGAACAAGAACACGCTAGGAGATCAACAACACGCTAGGAGATCAACAACACGCTAGGAGAACAACAACACGCTAGGAGAACAAGAAAACGCTAGGAAAACAAGAACACGCTAGGAGAACAAGAACACGCTAGGAGAACAACACGCTAGGAGAACAACAACAACACGCTACGAGAACAACAACACGCTACGAGAACAACAACACGCTAGGAGGTCAACAACACGCTAGGAGGTCAACAGCACGCTAGGAAAACAACAACACGCTAGGAGAACAACAAAACGCTAGGAGAACAAGAACACGCTAGGAGAACAAGAACACGCTAGGAGAACAAGAACACGCTAGGAGAACAACAACACGCTAGGAGAACAAGAACACGCTAGGAGAACAAGAACACGCTAGGAGAACTACAACACGCTAGGAGAACAAGAACACGCTAGGAGAACAACAAAACGCTAGGAGGTCAACAACACGCTAGGAGAACAACAACACGCTAGGAGGTCAACAACACGCTAGGAGAACAACAACACGCTAGGAGAACAAGAACACGCTAGGACAACAACACGCTAGGAGAACAACAACACGCGAGGAGAACAACACGCTAGGAGAACAATAACACGCTAGGCGAACAACAACACGCTAGGAACAACAACACGCTAGGAGAACAACAACACGCTAGGAGAACAACAACACGCTAGGAGAACAACACGCAAGGAGAACAAGAACATGCTAGGAGAACAAGAACACGCTAGGAGAACAACAACACGCTAGGAGAACAACAACACGCTGGGGGAACAAGAACACGCTAGGAGAACAACAACAACACGCTAGGAGAACAACAACAACACGCTAGGAGGTCAACAACAACACGCTAGGAGAACAACAACACGCTAGGAGGAGAACAACACGCTACGAGAACAAGAACACGCTAGGAGAACAAGAACACGCTAGGAGAACAAGAACACGCTAGGAGAACAACAACACGCTAGGATGTCAACAACACGCTAGGAGAACAACAACACGCTAGGTCAACAACACGCTAGGAGAACAACAACACGCTAGGAGAACAAGAACACGCTAGGAGAAAAACACGCTAGGAGAACAACAACACGCTAGGCGAACAACAACAAGCTAGGCGAACAACAACACGCTAGGAACAACAACAACAACACGCTAGGAGAACAAGAACATGCTAGGAGAACAACAACACGCTAGGAGAACAACAACACGCTAGGAGAACAAGAACACGCTAGGAGAACAACACGCAAGGAGAACAACACGCAAGGAGAACAACACGCAAGGAGAACAAGAACAAACTAGGAGAACAAGAACAACACGCTATGAGGTCAACAACACGCTAGGAGAACAACAACACGCTAGGAGGAGAACAACACGCTAGGAGAACAAGAACACGCCAGGAAAACAAGAACACGCCAGGAGAACAACAACACGCTAGGAGAACAAGAACACGCTAGGAGAACAACAAAACGCTAGGAGAACAACAACACGCTAGGAGAACAACAACACGCTAGGCGAACAACAACACGCTAGGAGAATAACACGCTGGGAGAACAACACGCTAGGAGAACAACAACACGCTAGGAGAACAACACCACGCTAGGATGCCAACAACACGCTAGGAGAATAACAACAACAACACGCTAGGAGAACAAGAACACGCTAGGAGAACAACAACAACACGCTAGGAGAAAAAGAACACGCTAGGAGAACAAAGAACACACTAGGAGAACAACACGCTAGGAGAACAAAAACACGCTAGGAGAACAACACGCTAGGAGAACAACAACACGCTAGGATGTCAACAACACGCTAGGAGAACAACAACACGCTAGGAGGTCAACAACACGCTAGGAGAACAAAAACAAGCTAGGAGAAAAAGAACACGCTAGGAGAACAAGAACACGCTAGGAGAACAAGAACACGCTAGGAGAACAAGAACACGCTAGGAGAACAAGAACACGCTAGGAGAACAAGAACACGCTAGGAGAACAACAACATGCTAGGAGAACAAGAACACGCTAGGAGAACAACAACAAGCTAGGAGAACAACAACACTCTAGGAGAATAAAAACAAGCTAGGAGAACAAGAACACGCTAGGAGAACAAGAACACGCTAGGAGAACAAGAACACGCCAGGAGAACAACACGCTAGGAGAACAACAACACGCTAGGAGAACAAGAACACGCTAGGAAAACAAGAACACGCTAGGAGAACAAGAACACACTAGGAGAACAAGAACACGCTAGGAGAACAAGAACACGCTAGGAGAACTACAACACGCTAGGAGAACTACAACACGCTAGGAGAACAAAAACACGCTAGGAGAACAAGAACACGCTAGGAGAACTACAACACGCTAGGAGAACAAAAACATGAAAGGAGAACAAGAACACGCTAGGAGAACAACAACACGCTAGGAGGTCAACAACACACTAGGAGAACAAGAACACGCTAGGAGGTCAACAACACGCTAGGAGAACGACAACACACTAGGAGAACAACAACACGCTAGGAGAACAAGAACACGCTAGGAGAACAAGAACACGCTAGGAGAACAACACGCTAGGAGAACAACAACACGCTAGGAGAACAAGAACACGCTAGGAAACAAGAAAACGCTAGGAGAACAAGAACACGCTAGGAGAACAAGAACACGCTAGGAGAACAAGAACACGCTAGGAGAACAACAACACGCTAGGATGTCAACAACACGCTAGGAGAACAACAACACACTAGGAGAACAACAACATGCTAGGAGGTCAACAACACGCTAGGAGAACAACAACACGCTAGGAGAACAACAACACGCTAGGAGAACAACAACACGCTAGGAGAACAACAACACGCTAGGAGAACAACTCGCTAGGAGAACAACAACACGTTAGGCGAACAACAACACGCTAGGAACAACAACAACAACACGCTAGGAGAACAACAACACGCTAGGAGAACAAGAACACGCTAGGGGAACAACAACTCGCTAGGAGAACAACAACACGTTAGGCGAACAACAACACGCTAGGAACAACAACAACAACACGCTAGGAGAACAACAACATGCTAGGAGAACAAGAACACGCTAGGGGAACAACAACAAGCTAGGAGAACAACACGCTAGGAGAAAAACTCGCTAGGAGAACAACAACACGCTAGGTGAACAACAACACGCTAGGAGAACAACAACACGCTAGGAGAACAACAACACGCTAGGAGAACAACTCGCTAGGAGAACAACTCGCTAGGAGAACAACAACACGCTAGGTGAACAACAACACGCTAGAAACAACAACAACACGCTAGGAGAACAAGAACATGCTAGGAGAACAAGAACACGCTAGGAGAACAACAACACGCTAGGAGAACAAGAACACGCTAGGAGAACAACAACACGCTAGGAGAACAACAACACGCTAGGAGAACAAAAACAAGCTAGGAGAAAAAGAACACGCTAGGAGAACAAGAACACGCTAGGAGAACAACAACACGCTAGGAGAACAACAACACGCTAGGAGAACAACAACACGCTAGGAGAACAACTCGCTAGGAGAACAACAACACGCTAGGCGAACAACAACACGCTAGGAACAACAACAACAACACGCTAGGAGAACAAGAACATGCTAGGAGAACAACAACATGCTAGGAGAACAAGAACACGCTAGGAGAACAACAACACGCTAGGAGAACAACAACACGCTAGGAGAACAACAACACGCTAGGAGAACAAAAACAAGCTAGGAGAAAAAGAACACGCTAGGAGAACAAGAACACGCTAGGAGAACAACAACACGCTAGGAGATCAAGAACACGCTAGGAGAACAAGAACACGCTAGGAGAACAAGAACACGCTAGGAGAACAACAACACGCTAGGAGAACAAGAACACGCTAGGCGAACAAGAACACGCTAGGAGAACAAGAACACGCTAGGAGAACAACAACATGCTAGGAGAACAACAACATGCTAGGAGAACAACTCGCTAGGAGAACAAGGACACGCTAGGAGAACAAGAACACGCTAGGAGAACAAGAACACACTAGGAGAACAAGAACACGCTAGGAGAACAAGAACACGCTAGGAGAACAAGAACACGCTAGGAGAACAACAACACGCTAGGAGAACTACAACACGCTAGGAGAACAAAAACACGCTAGGAGAACAAAAACACGCTAGGAGAACAAAAACACGCTAGGAGAACAAAAACACGCTAGGAGAACCAAAACACGCTAGGAGAACAAGAACACGCTATGAGAACAAGAACACGCTAGGAGAACAACAACACGCTAGGAGGTCAACAACACGCTAGGAGGTCAACAACACGCTAGGAGAACAACAACACGCTAGGAGAACAACAATACGCTAGGAGAACAACACGCTAGGAGAACAACAACAAGAACACACTAGGAGAACAAAAACACGCTAGGAGAACAAGAACACGCTAGGAGAACAAGAACACGCTAGGAGAACAACAACACGCTAGGAGAACTACAACACGCTAGGAGAACAAAAACACGCTAGGAGAACAAAAACACGCTAGGAGAACAAAAACACGCTAGGAGAACAAGAACATGCTAGGAGAACAAGAACACGCTAGGAGAACAACAACACGCTAGGAGAACAAGAACACGCTAGGAGAACACGCAAGGAGAACAACACGCAAGGAGAACAACACGCAAGGAGAACAAGAACACGCTAGGAGAACAAGAACAACACGCTATGAGGTCAACAACACGCTAGGAGAACAACAACACGCTAGGAGGAGAACAACACGCTAGGAGAACAAGAACACGCCAGGAAAACAAGAACACGCCAGGAGAACAACAACACGCTAGGAGAACAACAACACGCTAGGCGAACAACAACACGCTAGGAGAATAACACGCTGGGAGAACAACACGCTAGGAGAACAACAACACGCTAGGAGAACAACACCACGCTAGGATGCCAACAACACGCTAGGAGAATAACAACAACACGCTAGGAGAACAAGAACACGCTAGGAGAACAAGAACACGCTAGGAAAACAACAACACGCTAGGAGAAAAAGAACACGCTAGGAGAACAAAGAACACACTAGGAGAACAACAACACGCTAGGAGAACAAAAACACGCTAGGAGAACAACAACACGCTAGGAGAACAACAACACGCTAGGATGTCAACAACACGCTAGGAGAACAACAACACGCTAGGAGGTCAACAACACGCTAGGAGAACAACAACACGCTAGGAGAACAAGAACACGCTAGGAGAACAACAACAACAACACGCTAGGAGAACAAGAACACGCTAGGAGAACAAGAACACGCTAGGAGAACAACAACACGCTAGGCAAACAACAACACGCTAGGAACAACAACAACAACACGCTAGGAGAACAAGAACACGCTAGGAGAACAACAACATGCTAGGAGAACAAGAACACGCTAGGAGAATAACAACAAGCTAGGAGAACAACAACACTCTAGGAGAATAAAAACAAGCTAGGAGAACAAGAACACGCTAGGAGAACAACAACACGTTAGGAGGTCAACAACACGCTAGGAGAACAACAACACGCTAGGAGAACAAGAACACGCCAGGAGAACAAGAACACGCCAGGAGAACAACAACACGCTAGGAGAACAACAACACGCTAGGAGAACAAGAAAACGCTAGGAAAACAAGAACACGCTAGGAGAACAAGAACACGCTAGGAGGTCAACAACACGCTAGGAGAACAACAACACGCTTGGAAGTCAACAACACGCTAGGAGAACAAGAACACGCTAGGAGAACAAGAACACGCTAGGAGAACAAGAACACACTAGGAGAACAAGAACACGCTAGGAGAACAAGAACACGCTAGGAGAACTACAACACGCTAGGAGAACTACAACACGCTAGGAGAACAAAAACACGCTAGGAGAACAAGAACACGCTAGGAGAACTACAACACGCTAGGAGAACAAAAACATGATAGGAGAACAAGAACACGCTAGGGGAACAACACGCTAGGAGGTCAACAACACACTAGGAGAACAAGAACACGCTAGGAGGTCAACAACACGCTTGGAGAACGACAACACACTAGGAGAACAACAACACGCTAGGAGAACAAGAACACGCTAGGAGAACAAGAACACGCTAGGAGAACAACACGCTAGGAGAACAACAACACGCTAGGAGAACAACAACACGCTAGGAAACAAGAAAACGCTAGGAGAACAAGAACACGCTAGGAGAACAAGAACACGCTAGGAGAACAAGAACACGCTAGGAGAACAACAACACGCTAGGAGAACAACAACACGCTAGGATGTCAACAACACGCTAGGAGAACAACAACACGCTAGGAGGTCAACAACACGCTAGGAGAACAACAACACGCTAGGAGAACAAGAACACGCTAGGAGAACAACAACAAAAACACGCTAGGAGAACAAAAACAGCTAGGAGAACAAGAACACGCTAGGAGAACAAGAACAACAACACGCTAGGAGAACAACAACACGCTAGGAGAACAACAACACGCTAGGTCAACAACACGCTAGGAGAACAACAACACGCTAGGAGAACAAGAACACGCTAGGAGAACAACACGCTAGGAGAACAACAACACGCTAGGCGAACAACAACACGCTAGGAACAACAACAACAACACGCTAGGAGAACAAAAACAAGCTAGGAGAAAAAGAACACGCTAGGAGAACAACAACACGCTGGGAGGTTAACAACACGCTAGGAGAACAAGAACACGCTAGGAGAACAACAACACGCTAGGAGAACAACAACACGCTAGGAGGTTAACAACACGCTAGGAGAACAAGAACATGCTAGGAGAACAAGAACACGCTAGGAGAACAAGAACACGCTAGGAGAACAAGAACACGCTAGGAGAACAAGAACACGCTAGGAGAACAAGAACACGCTAGGAGAACAAGAACACACTAGGAGAACAACAACAACAACACACTAGGAGAACAAAAACACGCTAGGAGAACAAGAACACGCTAGGAGAACAAGAACAACAACACGCTAGGAGAACAACAACACGCTAGGAGAACAACAACACGCTAGGTCAACAACACGCTAGGAGAACAACAACACGCTAGGAGAACAAGAACACGCTAGGAGAACACGCTAGGAGAACAAGAACACGCTAGGAACAACAACAACACGCTAGGAGAACAAGAACACACTAGGAGAACAAGAACACGCTAGGAGAACAAGAACACGCTAGGAGAACAACAACACGCTAGGAGAACTACAACACGCTAGGAGAACAAAAACACGCTAGGAGAACAAAAACACGCTAGGAGAACAAGAACACGCTATGAGAACAAGAACACGCTAGGAGAACAACAACACGCTAGGAGGTCAACAACACGCTAGGAGGTCAACAACACGCTAGGAGAACAACAACACGCTAGGAGAACAACAATACGCTAGGAGAACAACAACAACAACACACTAGGAGAACAAAAACACGCTAGGAGAACAAGAACACGCTAGGAGAACAAGAACAACAACACGCTAGGAGAACAACAACACGCTAGGTCAACAACACGCTAGGAGAACAACAACACGCTAGGAGAACAAGAACACGCTAGGAGAACAACACGCTAGGAGAACAACAACACGCTAGGCGAACAACACGCTAGGAGAACAAGAACACACTAGGAGAACAAGAACACGCTAGGAGAACAAGAACACGCTAGGAGAACAACAACACGCTAGGAGAACAACAACACGCTAGGAGAACTACAACACGCTAGGAGAACAAAAACACGCTAGGAGAACAAAAACACGCTAGGAGAACAAGAACACGCTATGAGAACAAGAACACGCTAGGAGAACAACAACACGCTAGGAGGTTAACAACACGCTAGGAGGTCAACAACACGCTAGGAGAACAACAACAACAACACACTAGGAGAACAAAAACACGCTAGGAGAACAAGAACAACAACACGCTAGGAGAACAACAACACGCTAGGAGAACAACAACACGCTAGGTCAACAACACGCTAGGAGAACAAGAACACGCTAGGAGAACAACACGCTAGGAGAACAACACGCTAGGAGAACAACACGCTAGGAGAACAACAACATGCTAGGAGAACAACAACACGCTAGGAACAACAACAACAACACGCTAGGAGAACAAAAACAAGCTAGGAGAACAAGAACACGCTAGGAGAACAAGAACACGCTAGGAGAACAAGAACACGCTAGGAGAACAAGAACACGCTAGGAGAACAAGAACACGCTAGGAGAACAACAACACGCTAGGAGAACTACAACACGCTAGGAGAACAAAAACACGCTAGGAGAACAAAAACACGCTAGGAGAACAAGAACACGCTATGAGAACAAGAACACGCTAGGAGAACAACAACACGCTAGGAGGTTAACAACACGCTAGGAGAACAACAACACGCTAGGAGAACAACACGCTAGGAGAACAACAACACGCTAGGAGAACAACACGCTAGGAGAACAACAACATGCTAGGAGAACAACAACACGCTAGGAGAACAACAACACGCTAGGTCAACAACACGCTAGGAGAACAACACGCTAGGAGAACAACAACACGCTAGGAGAACAACACGCTAGGAGAACAACAACATGCTAGGAGAACAACAACACGCTAGGAACAACAACAACACGCTAGGAGAACAAAAACAAGCTAGGAGAAAAAGAACACGCTAGGAGAACAAGAACACGCTAGGAGAACAAGAACACGCTAGGAGAACAAGAACACGCTAGGAGAACAAGAACACGCTAGGAGAACAAGAACACGCTAGGAGAACAAGAACACGCTAGGAGAACAAGAACACACTAGGAGAACAAGAACACGCTAGGAGAACAAGAACACGCTAGGAGAACAAGAACACGCTAGGAGAACAAGAACACACTAGGAGAACAAGAACACGCTAGGAGAACAAGAACACACTAGGAGAACAAGAACACGCTAGGAGAACAAGAACACACTAGGAGAACAAGAACACGCTAGGAGAACAAGAACACGCTAGGAGAACAACAACACGCTAGGAGAACAACAACACGCTAGGAGAACAACAACATGCTAGGTCAACAACACGCTAGGAGAACAACAACACGCTAGGAGAACAACACGCTAGGAGAACAACAACACGCTAGGCGAACAACACGCTAGGAGAACAAGAACACACTAGGAGAACAAGAACACGCTAGGAGAACAAGAACACGCTAGGAGAACAACAACACGCTAGGAGAACAACAACACGCTAGGAGAACTACAACACGCTAGGAGAACAAAAACACGCTAGGAGAACAAAAACCCGCTAGGAGAACAAGAACACGCTATGAGAACAAGAACACGCTAGGAGAACAACAACACGCTAGGAGGTCAACAACACGCTAGGAGAACAACAACACGCTAGGAGAACAACAATACGCTAGGAGAACAACAACAACAACACACTAGGAGAACAAGAACACGCTAGGAGAACAACAACACGCTAGGTCAACAACACGCTAGGAGAACAACAACACGCTAGGAGAATAAGAACACGCTAGGAGAACAACACGCTAGGAGAACAACAACACGCTAGGCGAACAACAACACGCTAGGAACAACAACAACAACACGCTAGGAGAACAAAAACAAGCTAGGAGAAAAAGAACACGCTAGGAGAACAAGAACACGCTAGGAGAACAAGAACACGCTAGGAGAACAAGAACACGCTAGGAGAACAAGAACACGCTAGGAGAACAAGAACACGCTAGGAGAACAAGAACACGCTAGGAAAACAAGAACACACTAGGAGAACAAGAACACGCTAGGAGAACAAGAGCAGGCCAATAAAAGTGTGACACACCTGTGTTGTTGTTCCAGCTCACCACTTGCGAGGGTCGATGGCCGCTCACGTAAAACACCTGCTCTGCGTCTTTAGTGACGGCCACGTGGGCGGAGCCTGCGGGGATGTGGGCGGGAGGCTTGTGGTGATTGACAGCCCACACGTGCAGGCAGGAGGCAGCTGCACACGTGGACACAAGGAAGCGCTCGTAGAAAAGGACACGCGTGATCGGAGCCTCGGAACCGCAAAAAACGTCCAGCAAGGCTCCGGTGGTCAGCGACCACACCTGAGAGAGACACACACACACACACGCACACACGCACACGCACACGCACAGACACACACACGCGCACACGCACACGCACACGCGCGGAGTTGGATCCAAGACAAAGTCAAAAGAGTGCGCGTGTGCGGCGTCACACTCGTATGAGCTGGTCGACGGCGCCGGTGGCGATGAGTCGTGCGTCGGACGAGACGCGAGCACACAGGACGTCGGCGTCATGTTTGAGTTGGAGAAAACTATGGATGGAGTCAATGTGGATGTTGAAGAGGCTCAAGGTGACATCACTTCCTGTGAGATCACATGACACACGTTTTACAGCAAGCTAAGACGCTTCCATTAGCTTCAGTGCTAACTTTACCCGCTAAGAGGATTTTCTCATCAGCAGTGACAGAAAACAAAGATGGCCGAAGAGGAAAGTGGACACGCGAGTGCTTCCCCGACCTGGAGATCTAGAGTCACATGTTGAGGATGAGGGCGTGTCACCTGAGCGCAGGAGAACACACCTGGTAGAGAAAGCCTTGAGAGGAAAGCAGGAAGACTTGTCCTCGCTCGGGGAGTGTGACGCTGTTGACAGCCGTCAAAGTCCGCCCCCACTCTTCCAGCTGGATGGCCACACCTGAAGCCCCGCCTCCAGGCCCCAATATTCTCACCTGGCCCGACTGGGACAGGACCATCACGGAATCCTCCAGAATTCCCAGACACAGCGAGCCTTCATGGGCGGCGAGCGGGAGCGTGGGCACGCCGTCTGACGTCAACATGGACACCTGCACGGGGGGAGGGGGAGGGGGAGGTGGAGGCGGAGGAGGAGGAGGCGGAGACTGTGTCTTACATGCGTCCTGTTGTAGGCGAAGATCAGCTGACCACACAGGTGCAAGTGGACTGGTGAGGGGGTGTGGTCTACAGGCCACGCCTCTTGAACGCAGAGCAATTGTTGGCCGCTTGTCAGGCTCCACCTCTTCAAAGAGCCATCAGCACCCAATGAGAGGCAGTGGGCGGGGCTTTGGATCAGCTTCAGTGACAAGATGGCCGCTGCGGGAGCAAAGTTTGTTTACTGCTTAAAGTCCTACTGAAATGAGATCTTCTTATTTAAGCGGGGATAGCAGCTCCATTCTATACGTCATACTTCATCATTTCCCCATATTTTTGCTGAAAGGATTTAGTAGAGAACATCCACGATAAAGTTTGCAACTTTCGGTGCTAAAAGAAAAGCCCTGCCTGTACAGGAAGTCGCAGACGATGACGTCACATGTTTGATGACTCCTCACATATTCACATGGTTTTTAATGGGAGCCTCCAACAAAAAGTGCAATTCGGACCGAGAAAACGACAATTTCCCCATTAATTTGAGCGAGGATGAAAGATTCGTGTTTGAGGATATTGATAGCGACGGACTAGGAGAAAAAAAAATCAAGTTAAAAAAACAAACGCGATTGCATTGGGACAGATTCAGATGTTTTTAGACACATTTACTAGGATAATTCTGGGAAATCCCTTATCTTCCTATTGTGTTGCTAGTGTTTTAGTGAGTTTAATAGTACCTGATAGTCGGAGGGGTGTGTGTCCACTGGTGTCTTGACGCGCAGTGTCTCAAGGAAGTCGACGGCAGCTTTATGGACGGCACAAGCTCAGCTGATCTCCGGTAAGAAGTGACTTTTTATCACAATTTTCTCACCGAAACCTGCTGGTTGACATGTGGTCGGGATCCATGTTGGCTTGACCGCTCTGATCCATAGTAAAGTTTCACCTCCAGGAATTTTAAACAAGGAATCACCGTGTGTTTGTGTGGCTAAAGGCTAAAGCTTCCAAACTCCATCTTGCTACTTTGACTTCTCCAATATTAATTGAACAAATTGCAAAAGATTCAGCAACACAGATGTCCAGAATACTGTGTAATTATGCGATGAGAAGAGAGGACTTTTAGCTGTGTGTGTGTGCAGCGCTCATACTTCCTAAAAACCTGTGATGTCTTGCGTACACGTCATCATTACACCACGTTTTCAAGATGAAACTCCCCGGAAATTTTAAAATTGCAATTTAGTAAAGTAAAGCGGGCGTATTGTCATGTGTTGCAATGTTAATATTTCATCATTGAATTATAAACTATGTGACTAGTAGTGGGGGTCAGTAGGCCTTTAAGGAAGATGGCGTGATTTGGCTTCCACCAACCCGTGTGCGCGCTCAGAGTGCGTTCAAGATGTCCATCAGCGAGGCTCCAGACCGCCACCGCGCCTTCGTCTGAACCGGCGACTAGAAGCTCCGCCTCCACGCTGAGGTCCACGCAGACCACACCTGAAGACACAGCGAGGGAGTGATGCAAGTGCAGGGCGGGGTCACGCCTAATTTCTTCCCCCTTACAAAAACCTCCCCCATTTACTTCCGGGGTCATGATTAATACGGACGTTTTGTTAACGCTATATTATAAAAATATAATGGTATATTATAAAAATATAACACTATATTATAAAAATACAGATGTTTTGTTAACGCTATATTATAAAAATATAATGGTATATTATAAAAATACAGATGTTTTGTTAATGCTTTATTACAAACAAGCTACGGGATGACCCATTTACTTCCGGGGTCACGTTTCCTCTTACGTCATCCCATAGTTTGTGTTTGTAAATAGTTTTATTTATTTATTTTTTTATTTATAATATAGCGTTAGCAAAATGTCTGTATTAATCATGACCCCTGAAGTAAATGGGGGGGGAGGTGTTTGTAGGGGGAAGAAATTGGGCGTGACAGCGGCAATGCTGTGACCTCTGACCTCCTCGCAGGCCCGCCAGCGTGTGCTGCAGCGCCCCCCCTGGCGGCGGCAGGAAGCTGCACTTGGGGATGAGGACGGGCTCGGAAGACGTCAGCAGGCACTCCTCACACTGGCTGCACAGTCGGCCAATCAGCGAAGGGAAGGGCGTGGCTAAGTGCCGCAGTCGCGCCAGCAGCTCCGTGTACAAGTGCGACGCCCCTAGGGTAGGAGGGAGAAGAAAATGTCAGCCGGCGTGGAGACACGGGCGGGAGCTTGATGGAACGGACCCACGTGACCGCCCAGGAAGTCCAGACCGGGCTCCATGAGGACCAGAGCGTCCCGCAGGAGGCGGGTCTCGGTGCAATCCATGTAGAGGGAGCACTGGTCCAAGTCCTGGATGACACTGGACACGCCCATCACGGCGCTCTTACAGAAAAGCCACTCGGCGCTGCCTGAGGCACACAGGAAGTGACAAACAGGTGTAGTGGAATTTCTGACTTTATACCATATTTTGTGTCTGTTTAAGTCCAAAAAAGAAAGTCTATCTCTGAATCACTGGGAAGCAAAATGCAAGGGAAAGTTGAATTTGGGTCGCGCCAAGCAGTCCTAGAGATGTGATGAATGCTTGTTATGACCAGCAGATCCAGGATTGTGCTGGGGCCAGCAGTGGCAAAACAACTCCAGCTTGACCCATGAGGAGTCAGATAAAAGGGAGATGATTTGCATGTTTTTCGTTTGATTCTGCATCCTCTGGAGGACAGTATCTGTCTGCAGGGGCAATTTAATCCAACTTGTACTATTTTGATTAATGGGTAAATAAAACTTTTGTACTAAAACCACTTTGTCGCCAGTTGAGTTTGGGACCATTCCACCACACAGGAAGTGGTTGTCTTTCTCAGTTCTGACAAGGACCCACCGATGACGTCCCGACGTAGCTCCTCCCACAGGCCGGCGTGCAGCAGGTGGTACGGCAACTCCTGAAGCTTCCTGACGTTGGCTAATTGTGGAGTAAACCACAGCGGCTGGGGCGGGACCTGACACATGCCACAGCCAATCAGGTGAGAGATCCAACGCCAGCCTCCTCAACTCCGTACCTTTCTGTCGGCGACCAGCAGCGTCAGGCCCGGGAGAGCCACCGGCTTCAGTTTGCCACACCACACTCCCTGAAAGTACTCGGCCATGATGGTCAAGCTCCGCCCCCTGCGCTCCATGGTCAGGTAGCGTGCTGACACCGCCTCCAACAGACGCCTGATTGCATCAGAGACAAGATTAGGTCTTTGAGGAGACATCTGATGTAATGCTTAAAAAAAGCCGTCATCACCGCTCCCTGAAGGCGATGGCGGCCACGCCACACGTCCATCGCTCTTCCAGGTGGTCCTCCAGGTCCCTTTGGAGGCGGGACCACAGCATGGGGGGAAACCGAATCAGGGCGGGCGTCTGGGGGAGGGAAAACTTGTACACCTCGCTGATGACATCATTGTCCAGCGACATGATGTCACGTAGCTCCGCCTCCAGTAGGCCTTCCCTTTGGTCACATGATGATGTCACCGCTTTTAAGGCTCTCAGCATTAGCATTACCAAACAGGCTAGGCTAACATTAGCATTACCACCACTCAACTGAGAACAAAAGACTTGTTTGTCGTGTCAGTGATTCTCAAACTGTGCTACACTGAATCACTTCATTAAATATTCAAACACAGTGTGACTGTTCAAACTGTGCGTAAGGTTAGTGGCCAAAATAATATACGTATCAAATAAAAAACCTACCTGGCTTTTAATGAATAATTAGGTCTACTACAATACTGTATTTAATGTTGTCATGATGGTGGTACTTAATGAATACTTAGGTCTACTACACTACTGTATTTAATGTTGTCATGATGGTGGTACTTAATGAATACTTAGGTATACTACACTACTGTATTTAATGTTGTCATGATGGTGGTACTTAATGAATACTTAGGTCTACTACACTACTGTATTTAATGTTGTCATGATGGTGGTACTTAATGAATACTTAGGTCTACTACACTACTGTATTTAATGTTGTCATGATGGTGGTACTTAATGAATACTTAGGTCTACTACACTACTGTATTTAATGTTGTCATGATGGTGGTACTTAATGAATACTTAGGTCTACTACACTACTGTATTTAATGTTGTCATGATGGTGGTTAGCGTGTTTTCAGAGGTGGTATGCAGTGAAAAGTTTGAGAACCATTGATTTATGCTAATGAGTGACCGAGACACATTATGGGCGTGGCCAGATTGACAAAACTCACCTGGCTAGTGCGATGTAGCCCAACGCCCCGCCCACCATCTCTCTGCCGTGTTTCTCTTCCAGCATGAGGAAAAGCTCCGCCATCATTTCCTGTGCGTTGGCGCCCAAGCAAAGCCGCGTCAGCGGGGTGGAGGACGTCCAGCGTTTAGCGGCAGACACAATAAGTCGGAGGTGAACGGGACACCCCGTGGAGTGGAAACACTGCAGTGCGGCGCCGGCCTGCTCGGGGGTCAAAGTTCGCTGGCACGCGCTGAGCTGCGACTCCATGACGCGTCGGCCGTCTTCGCGCGTCAGACGGTCCACTTGGAAGAAAGGTTCCACAGAGTTGAGCTTGAAGCGCGCGGCCACGAAGGCCTCGCTGTTGGTGTCCATGGAGATGACAAGGTGGACGTTGGGCGGCAGCTCTCGGGGCAGCCAGCAGAGGGCGCCATGGCGCTCGCACAGTTGGTCCACGCCATCCAAGACCACCAGCAGCACGCCGCCCTGTTGGGAAACCGAGAGCAAAACTTCTTGAAAGAAGCTGACTATTTCCTGGTGCGTGCTCAGCGAGGTGGGCGGGGCCAGAGCACAGGCCAGACAGATCTGGAGGCAGACACTGAGGAGGAGACGGTCGATGTCTTCTCTCTGGAGATGGCGAGCACCCAGCAACCTGACCACCAGCGTGGCCCGCGCCTCCATCACGCTGCGCATCTCCTGCGCCAGCTTACATAAGAGCGCCGTCTTACCCATCCCGGCGGCACCGTGCACCACCAGCGGCCCGTGACGGACATTGGTGGCCTCCCACATGGCCAGGCACAGCTTGGCCAGAAGCCCCTCCCTACCGTGGAGGCCGCGGCACAACTGGCCGCTCAAGGCAAGATGGCGGCTGACCTCTTCCGCCAGCCGCCCATGTTTGGTGTCTTCCGTGCTTCCCCAAACTTTCCTGGGCCCGCCCCCCTTCACAACTTGTAGTGCCGCCGTGACCCTGGCCTTCATCTGACACACAAACTGCTGGCTGATGGCGTCCAGGTACTGAGCGTGCTCCTTGCGTCTGGGCTCGATGGCCCCCCTGCTGAGCTCCACCCAGTGCACGTTCACCATGTCCTTGCACGAGGCGTAGAGGCGGGACTTGAGGCCGGCAAGGAGGCCCTGTGCTTCCACATCCAACAGCCCGTCGCCCGTGGCGTCCATGAACCTGGCCAGACGTCTCGGCCCGCCCTTCGCCAAGCGGGGCACCTCACGGATAAAGAGCAGGGCCGAGGTGCCGTCGGCGTCCTTCTCCAAGCCGTGCTCCAACTCTTGCTCTGTGACTGCAAACCACAGGACCACACATTAGTTAGCCCGCTCTTTCTTACCACTTTTGATCCCTCAGCCCCTCCTAGAAAAACATCCAAAATATCTCTTCTCCAGCTGTGGTCCGGGTGGGTCACAGCGCCACCCCCTTGTAATACACTTTGGTATATGTACATATATGTGTGTGTGTGTGTAATCTGACCCGATGTGAAGAAGACGCTTCGCTCCTTCGCCGTGATGTCGCCGGCGGCCTCAGCCTCGCCAGCAGCGAATCGCAGGTGCTGCAACAAGCGCGCCTCAATGACACGCCAAGAAGCCCCCTCCTCATCACACCGCGCTGCACGCTCAGGCTGGAGGTCGCTGTACTGGAGGAAGTGAGTCGTGACCGGCTGCAGGAAGTAGGTGGGCGGGACCGCGTTGTCGTCCCTCATGTACCAGTTAGTCAGAAGACTAACGGCATCGGGTTTGTTAGCCAGTTTCGACACAAGCAGCTCAAACTGTTTGTGCAGGATCCCAGCAGGAAGTGGTCGCTGGCCGTAGCGGTTCCCCAGCAGAGCCTTGGGAACCCAAACAGGAAGTAAAATGCAGGGACGCACGGGGAGCGCCCCCAACACTCACCACAAAGGCGGGACCGGCAGACTTCTTCTTGCTGATGGAGATCTCTCGCAGGGAGAGCTCACAGATGTCGTGCTCCCCCGACGTCACCTTTCCAATCCCCCAGCCCAGGTCCACCACCTAAACAGGAAGTGACATCACTGAATGAGCCACGCCCACCACCGTGGCTTCCAGATGGAGGCGGACTGACCTCAAACGCCAAGCCCATGCTGCGGCAAAAAGCGAGGACTTGTGGGTATGCTTTCTCCAGGAGAGCCCTCCTCTCGCCGCTCATGTCTGCAAGTCACAGACTGCAAGGGTCAAGCAAGGGTGTCCACAGACTGCAAGGGTCAAGCAAGGGTGTCCACAGACTGCAAGGGTCAAGCAAGGGTGTCCACAGACTGCAAGGGTCAAGCAAGGGTGTCCACAGACTGCAAGGGTCAAGCAAGGATGTCCACAGACTGCAAGGGTCAAGCAAGGGTGTCCACAGACTGCAAGGGTCAAGCAAGGGTGTCCACAGACTGCAAGGGTCAAGCAAGGGTGTCCACAGACTGCAAGGGTCAAGCAAGGATGTCCACAGACTGCAAGGGTCAAGCAAGGGTGTCCACAGACTGCAAGGGTCAAGCAAGGGTGTCCACAGACTGCAAGGGTCAAGCAAGGGTGTCCACAGACTGCAAGGGTCAAGCAAGGATGTCCACAGACTGCAAGGGTCAAGCAAGGGTGTCCACAGACTGCAAGGGTCAAGCAAGGGTGTCCACAGACTGCAAGGGTCAAGCAAGGGTGTCCACAGACTGCAAGGGTCAAGCAAGGGTGTCCACAGACTGCAAGGGTCAAGCAAGGATGTCCACAGACTGCAAGGGTCAAGCAAGGGTGTCCACAGACTGCAAGGGTCAAGCAAGGGTGTCCACAGACTGCAAGGGTCAAGCAAGGGTGTCCACAGACTGCAAGGGTCAAGCAAGGGTGTCCACAGACTGCAAGGGTCAAGCAAGGGTGTCCACAGACTGCAAGGGTCAAGCAAGGGTGTCCACAGACTGCAAGGGTCAAGCAAGGGTGTCCACAGACTGCAAGGGTCAAGCAAGGGTGTCCACAGACTGCAAGGGTCAAGCAAGGATGTCCACAGACTGCAAGGGTCAAGCAAGGGTGTCCACAGACTGCAAGGGTCAAGCAAGGGTGTCCACAGACTGCAAGGGTCAAGCAAGGGTGTCCACAGACTGCAAGGGTCAAGCAAGGGTGTCCACAGACTGCAAGGGTCAAGCAAGGGTGTCCACAGACTGCAAGGGTCAAGCAAGGGTGTCCACAGACTGCAAGGGTCAAGAAGCAAAGGTGTCCACAGACTGCAAGGGTCAAGAAGCAAAGGTGTCCACAGCGTGGCCCGCAGCTCATGTCTTAATGCCCGCCGCACAATAGAAAAACACTACTACAAAACACAAAGTGGCATAAAAGAGCAAACAGGTGAAATGTAACAGGAAAACATGGCAATATCGACACTAATAACACAGAGCTCTTTTTTTTTTACTTTAAAACTGTTATTGCTCAAAATATAATAACCAATCAAAATCAATGTTGTCTTGGATTATTGATTTACAGAAGACTCAGTTCAGGTCATTTATTTCTTTCATTCGTAAAAAATCAAACAAAGGAATAAAATAAAAATAATCAACTGCTGCCCCTGCGACCCGACCTCGGCTAAGCGGAAGAACATGGATGGATGGATGGATGGATGGATGGATGGATGGATGGATGGATGGATGGAACATAACATTCAAGTAAAAGATGAAACAGGTCATTTATGTTTTGCACATTATGTCAATTTAGATTTGGAGATGATTTTATACAACTGATTAAGATGCTTTATAAGATGCCCATGGCATCAGTCAAAACCAATCATATTGCAGAACCTTTTTTGTTAAAAAGAGGAGTAAAACAGAGATGTCCTGCATCTGGATTATCATCTAATTTGGTTATTGAACCCTTAACTGCAAAAATAAGAAGTGAAAATAATATTCATGGTATAAAAATTGGCTCTCAGTATAATAAGCTATCGATGTATCGTGACAACATAATTCTCTACCTGTCACATGTTAACTCCTCTCAATAATGTCATCACTGAATATGGCTGTTTATCAGGATATAAGGTCCATTGGGACAAATGTGAAATATTACCACTTAATAAACACTGCAAGAAATCACAAGTTCAGAACTCCAAAATTCAATGGAAAGATGCAGAAATCATATATCTAGGAAAACATGTTACACCAAACCTTGATACAAGCAAAGCTCTAAATCTTAAACTTTTCAAAAATAAGATAGAATACAAAATGGAACGCTGGTCACGTCTCCAAATATCACTTTGGGGTCGGGTGAACATAGTTAAAATGAGTATACTGTCAGCAGTTAATTATATACTGAAAATAATGCCTGTCCTAATGAATAAAAGTTGGTTTAAGAAAATACACACAATGATATCACATTTTATGTGGTGTGGAAAGAAGGCCAGATGTTCATACTTAAGGTTGTCTTGTACACAAGATAAAGGAGGACTACAATTACCAAACTTCTTACATTATTATATCTCCTTCGCTTGTGAACAAGCAAGCCACGCATTTCATTCTTCTGCAGAAAAAAATATGTTAATGAATTTGGACATTGATGTGGGGAGTTTATATTATATTAAAAAGATACCTAACGAATTGAGGCAGAGCCCAATAGAAGCCACCTTTAACATTCTAAAACTGTGTCAGAAAATAATAAGAATCAACCCAATGACATCTGTCAATCAACCGCTTTGGTACAATCCTAATATCATAATTAATAAAGATGTGGTTAAATGGACAACATGGAAAGACAGAGGTATTACTAAACCTCATCATATTATTAATAAAAACTCTTTTAAACCGTTCAATGATTTAGTTGATCAATATAATGTACCCAGAAATCTTTTTTTAAATTTTGTCTCTTTAAAACACGCTGTAAATAAATGCATATTCTCTGAAAGTATGTCCTTAAATAGCCATGAACTGGAAGATGCACATTTTCAGCAAGATACATTTAAGAAATTAATTCAACTATTATGGAATAATAAATGAACACCACACTAGAAATGCAAATGATGCATGTGTTAGGAAATGGATGATGGACTTAAACATTTGAGATGAAAGAGACATATCATGGAATGATATTTGGAAAAATGCCAATAGGCCCTTTAGAAACATTAAAGATAAGCTGACTCAATTTAAGATATTGAATAGATTGTATTTGACATCTTCTCAGCTGTTTTAAATTAGTGTAGTAGATAGCAAGTTATGTAGCAAGTGTCAGGAACTCTTGTTCATTTATTGTGGGAATGTCAGAAAATAAAAGAGTTATGGTTGAAAACGACAAAAGAAGCAATCACATTCCTTAATATAAACATCCCAATGACATTGCAAACTTGTATTCTTGGGGATCTCCATCAATTTAATAGCACGTCATCAAAGAGTAAAAATGCATTTCTTTCAATATGCATAATAACAAAACGGGTAATATTATAAAATTGGATAGATGACTGCTATACACAAGCTATGGAGATGATATCAGTAGAAAAAACTGCTTTTAGTTTAGATAATAATGAGTCATATATTGGAATATGGGATCCATTATTGAAATGTGTTTTAAGTATTAAATGAACCAAAATAGGACTTATTTATCTTTGTGTAAAATATTGGACACAGTGTGTTATCAAGCTTTGGAGATGCGATGCATTCTTCATTTTTTAAATTATTTTTTGTATTAACATTTTTAATGATGATATCAATGAGGGATTTTTAATCACTGCAATTTTGAAATTGTTACTAATATTGATAATGTTCATTTTTGTTTCACTACTTTTAGATTGTACCGTGTCATGTTTGTGTGTCCTCAATTGCTCTGTTTGTTGCTATTCTGAGTGTTGCTGGGTCGGGTTTGGGTTTGGAATTTGATTGCATTATGATGTGTTGTTTTGTTGGATTGATTAATACATAAAAAAAAAAAAGTAAAATATGAATGAAAAGGAGCAGAAAGAAGGTAAAACCTGATATCTTCCCCCTATTTTCACGAGTACAACAATTGACATTTAATGTTGGCAACTACAAAGCCATATTTTCATTTTACAACAATGAAAGCAATAATTCTACACATTGGTATCTTTTCATCATCATTATTTTACTTTTTTTTTTAATACAAAAAGAGATTTACATTGTTTGTATTTGTTCAGACTGCTCAACTGCACCGCTGATTAACACTCATCACAATTGCACAAAACCGCACGCACAATATCACTTTATTTACCACTGTAATTACCAGACTACAATACTTTTCATTCAATGATTGTAAATAATGTAAAAACAAGAGTATAAAGACGTCATACTGTTACCTTACCTTTGTTCATACTACTGTCACTACTCAATTGCCAAAGAACTGTAGACACCTTCATATTTGTTCCTTCCTATACTGTATATACTGTTACACTATTTGATCTTGCACTGGTACTGTATTTGAATCCTGTACTTCTACTTGTACTGATACGTCTACCATAACTTCTGTGACTTATTGTGCAACTTAATTGTCTTGTAATTAATGTACATCAGAGATATTCAGTTGTTTGTATTTAGTGTCTTAGATTCTGCAACTAGTCGCAATATGTGAAGAGCATGGAAAAAAGCATTTCACTGTGGTGTAGTCTGCATCATGTGACAAATAAAACTTAAAGCCTTGAACCCCCCTTTTATTCCATTGTCAAGTTTGTTCCATAAACTAACTCCCTGATTAAAAGACTTCTTGCCATCATCACGGTTGTAAATCCAGATTTATTCCATTTTTTTTTTCAAACATTTTAAAAAATGTAAGAAAATGTTATCGACAGATCTGAAGTTGATTTCCAGGTTTAAGCGTTCAAAGAAAATATTATATGACTTATTTTTTGACATTTTTATGACCAAGACCCTTCTGGGTCCCCGGGACCAAACTTGAGGGGGGCCCTAAAGGTAAAAAAAATGTTTTTATATTTTGGATTAGTTTTGAAACCTTTAGGGCCCCCCTCAAGTCTTCATTTTTCATTGCGATGCCCTCAGTGGAAAAAGTTTGGACACCCCTGAACTAAAGAGAAATCATCTGTTCCAAGGACAATTGCATGCATGTGGGAGGCCAGTCTCTTCTCACAAAACACATCTGACCTTACTAATAACATTGTCACATACCCAGATTCTTTTGTGATAATTACAGCAAAAAAGTCAAAGATAAAGCAAGCCTGACAAGAAATGCATCACGATGATCACGCCGACATCTACCGTGTGTGTAAGAGACATTTTCTGACCTGTGAAGGCGGAGCTGATGAACACACGGATCATGTTGCTGGTCTTCATGGTGGGAGTCCAATGTCCTCTCAGGATGTCCTGCACGTCTCTATCAGCGGCCACCGATGCTGCCATGGTGTCCTGATGCCTCTGGTCTCGCTGCTTCTCTTGTGCTCCGGCAGCGTGTGCAACAGTATGAAGGCTTTAAGGTTGGCCTGCTGAGTGTGGACGTCACCTGAGAGTTAGCAGGTGCAAGGGGGGGACCCAAGGCGCTAATTACACTGGCAACATGGCCGCCATCTCATGCATGACAATAACAAGGCCATGGCAAAGCCAGGGAGCTTCAAAATGCTGACATCATCCACACACACACACACACACACACACACACACACACACACACACACACGAGAGAGAAAGCATCAACAAATGTCTTGTTAGACTTTCCCAGTAAGAGGCAGCGTCACCCTGCAGGCTCCCCTCCGGCTGTTTTTGTCAACTCTTCACTCCCACTGGACCCCCTTTCCTCACGCCCGTCAGACGTCCACAGAAGTAGAGGACGACACTTGGCGGCATCACAGCCAGGAAACAAACTGCAGTTGCGAGTTAGATGACAGAGGAGGTTGTGCCAGAAAACAAACACACAGGAAGTGCTTTCAGTTCCTTTTATTTGCTTCCATGTCAGCAATGTTTCCCCAGTCCTAAGTTGTGTAAACCCCAAAGGGGGAGGGGCAGAAGGACGTGGTTGGTCAGCAGGGACACGGCGTGCCGGCCTCCAGGTCCACTGTCAGTCCTTTGCTCAGCAAGAAGGCTTCTTGTCTCGGCTCGCGCCCGAGGAACTTCTTCAACATGGCTGACGCGTCCACGGAGCCGCCGGGCCGCAGGATGCATTTCCTGTAGTCCATGCCCACCTGCGGGACACGCCCTGTTTAAGCTTGGACTTCCAAAGAGAGGACAGTAGAAGTGCTCACCTTGGGATTCATGATTCCCTCCTGCTTGAAGCGAGTGTAGAACATGTCCATGGAGAAGACCTCGCTCCACAGGTAGCCGTAGTACTGAGCGTCGTAACCGCCCGCCAAGTGGCCGAATGTCGCCGGCATGTTGGTCTCTGAAGACCACGCACACGGTCACGTGACCACTGGGTCGGTACATCTGCTAACAGAAGCGTCTCACCTGGTGAAGCAGGAATTCCCAGGACTTCCTGGCAGAGACGTGCGTACTCCTCTGCCGGGTCCAGGCCGGTTCTGGTGTGAAGAGCCTGATCCACTTTAGCCAGAACGATCTGCCTCAGGTTGAAGAGACCTGCACACATGCAACACTTCAGCGTCATGTCAGCGTTGACCACCTCTGTTAAGTGCTGTGAGGCAGGACCCCAAGACCCGAGGCGGATTGCTTGCAAAAAATGTGACAGCAGCAGACGAGGCAAATTGGCAAAAAGTAACAGACGTCAAAGCATTAGGCTTGAAGGAAAAAGTACAACATAAGCTAAAAAAAGCTGTACTCCAATATAAAAAGCAAAACATTGGAACCAAAAACTAGAAACAAAACCTAGACGAAGGACCTAGAAGTAGTTAGACCGCTAAATATACAAAAGCAGTGAAGTTGTCACATTGTGTAAATGCTAAATAAAAAGAGAATACAACAAATCCTTTTCAACTTATATTCAATTGAATAGACTGCAAAGACAAAATATTTCATGTTCATTTTTTTTTCTTCAAATAATCATGAACTTAGAATTTAATGGCAGCAACACATTGCAAAAAAGTTGTTGCAGGGGCATTTTTACCACTGTGTTACATGGCATTTTTTTTACCCCAAGATGGCACCACTATAGTGTTTGGAGAGACTGGAGGAGATGTGGATGAAGAGACAGGACTGCAGAGTTTGGAGAGACTGGAGGAGATGTGGATGAAGAGACAAGACTGCAGAGTTTGGAGAGACTGGAGGAGATGTGGATGAAGAGACAAGACTGCAGAGTTTGGAGAGACTGGAGGAGATGTGGATGAAGAGACAGGACTGCAGAGTTTGGAGAGACTGGAGGAGATGTGGATGAAGAGACAGGGCTGCAGAGTTTGGAGAGACTGGAGGAGATGTGGATGAAGAGACAGGACTGCAGAGTTTGGAGAGACTGGAGGAGATGTGGATGAAGAGACAAGACTGCAGAGTTTGGAGAGACTGGAGGAGATGTGGATGAAGAGACAAGACTGCAGAGTTTGGAGAGACTGGAGGAGATGTGGATGAAGAGACAGGACTGCAGAGTTTGGAGAGACTGGAGGAGATGTGGATGAAGAGACAGGGCTGCAGAGTTTGGAGAGACTGGAGGAGATGTGGATGAAGAGACAGGACTGCAGAGTTTGGAGAGACTGGAGGAGATGTGGATGAAGAGACAAGACTGCAGAGTTTGGAGAGACTGGAGGAGATGTGGATGAAGAGACAAGACTGCAGAGTTTGGAGAGACTGGAGGAGATGTGGATGAAGAGACAGGACTGCAGAGTTTGGAGAGACTGGAGGAGATGTGGATGAAGAGACAGAACTGCAGAGTCTTGAGAGACTGGAGGAGATGTGGATGAAGAGACAGGACTGCAGAGTTTGGAGAGACTGGAGGAGATGTGGATGAAGAGACAGGACTGCAGAGTCTGGAGAGACTGGAGGAGATGTGGATGAAGAGACAGGACTGCAGAGTCTGGAGAGACTGGAGGAGATGTGGATGAAGAGACAGGACTGCAGAGTCTGGAGAGACTGGAGGAGATGTGGATGAAGAGACAGGACTGCAGAGTCTGGAGAGACTGGAGGAGATGTGGATGAAGAGACAAGACTGCAGAGTTTGGAGAGACTGGAGGAGATGTGGATGAAGAGACAGGACTGCAGAGTCTGGAGAAGATGTGGAGAGCTGGACAAGCTTCACAGTGTCTTGGCTAAAAGAGCAGGTATCTGACACCTCGGTCTCCTTAGACGTATCCTCGCTCATCCATGCGGACTGGACACTGGCCGAGAGTTGGTGGGCAGCTGAGGGTGGAGTTGGCTTTCTTGGTTGCTTTGTTGAGTCTGCTCCTGTCTCTGGCCATGCTCCCCCTACCCCAGCAGACAATACTGTGTGGAACACAGCAGAGGCCACCAATGTTGAAATAATGTTTTGGTTTGGTTGCTTGTTAATGCATGGTGCAATTGTGTGTGCGCAATGTATTTTGTGGCACTGCTGGAGTGGCAGCTGGTTGCCTCTTCTCTCCTCTTTTAATGTCTTTACTGTCCTTTAGTGTTACCCTATGGCTATGAGTTTTTTTTCTTCCTTGGCCTCACTTTGGACCCCATCTCCAGGAGCACAGGCTCAGACTGAATTTTTTTTCTCACCCCCCCCCCCTAATGCTTACTTGTTTCCTCACCTTTTTTTTAAGGGGTGGAGGAAGTTGGCAGACCCGTCAGTGATCCTGTCTCCCTGTAATGTTTGATCTTGTTCTGTCTCCCTGTAATGTTTGTCTGCTCTTGAATGGGATTGTGCTGAAAGTCTTAATTTCCCCTCGGGGATTAATAAAGTACTTCTGATTCTGATTTCCTTTTAACAACACTCAGTAAATGTTTGGGAACTGAGGAGACCAATTTTTGGAGCTTTTCAAGTGGGATTCTCCTACAAAACAGACCATTCTGAAGCGACAGTCAGGAAGCGGCTTTAAGAGGGTCTGTAAAACCAAATCTATGCAAAATGATGTAGACCGTTTTAGAACTGTTTTAAATGGAAAAAAGAACATCTATATGACGCTAAGAAGGCCTAATTGCCTGATGTGACGCATCAGGCCCAGTAATGTCTACAAACCAAAAACAGGTGAAAAACAGAATGCAAACCCCCAAAAGTCACAACATAACACTGTTTGCAATCCACTTCCTGTCTGGCACCCACCTGTGTTGGCCAAGCGGGACTTGATGAGTTTGTCGAGCAGCTCGTCGGGAATAGCGCCTCCTGTCTTGTAGTGACGTGACATCCTCTGCAGAGGCTCCTTCTCCCACACCCAGTTCTCCAACATCTGGGACGGAGCCTCAACAAAGTCCCGCTCCACGTGAGTCCCGCTGAACATAGCGTAGTCTGCCTGCAGTCAAATGACTTATGAGCTGCTACTACTTATAACATGTACTAAAGACAACTCACATGTATATCTCAGGAGTTGAATCAGCGCAAAAACAAAAAGTATGTTACAAAAATATCTAAATTAAAAAATAAAACATACATTAAATAAATTAGCAGGTAGTTTGTTCTCCCTCTAGGGATGAATAGTTCAGTCACAAAGACATTCTGTGCCTGCCTGCAAGTCTGCATTGAGGGCATGCACCACAAAGTGAGACTAAAGACTGTCACTCAAGTACCTGCTCCTTCTAAATGTTGTTTTTCTGTTAGCCATATTTCTCTAGTTTGTTCTTCTGGGTTCCCTTTCCAACTAGGAAGAGGCATAATGCTGATTGGACATGATCTAAGTCTCACGCACACACAAAGATTGTCTTGTGCAGGATTATACTAAGTACTGCTGCATCACTACTGTGGTATTGTCTAACAGTCATGTTTCATCCACTTATTTTATGGGAACAGCTGATCATCGTGATCAACCTGCAATCAATCACCATCATATGTTTGCCTAGCCCTACTCTGGGTTTCCCCTCAATTGCCAAAATACCTGTGGCAGTGGGGGCGTGGACACCATGACGACGTCGTCGTGTAATTTGCAGTTATAAGATTTTCTTTAAAAAGGCAAAAAAAATCCCGACATACATTAAAAAAATAACCTGTTTTAGTCATTGGGATTAACATATAATGTTTTATATTATATTTAGGGACCGATGTCCCTTTGGGACAGAGGACCCTATTGAATTTCTAAGGTTTTATTATTATTCTTTATTATTATTATTATACCGCCGCCTATTTGAGCTGTAATTTGACCCCCTTAACATGCTTCAAAACTCACCAAATTTGACACACACATCAGGACTGGCAAACATTGCGATCTAATCAAAAAACCAAACCCCAAAACTCAAAATTGCGCTCTAGCGCCCCCTTGGAAGAAAAAACAGATAAAACTGTCTAACTTCCAGTAGGGATGTCGTAGAAACATGAAACAAAAACCACCACATAGGTCTCAGTTAGACCTATATTTCATACACTGACAGCTCCCGGCTAAAAGGAAGTTTGTTATTCCCACTTCAATACAAAAGTTGGCTTCAAATAAACACACAAGAGAGATTGAACCCTTCTGATTAAAAGTTGATGAAAGAGTTTAAATTCATACCGTGGTTTGGATTTTATGAGCCCGCAAAGAACTGGTGCGCTAGTGCTGGAGCACTGCTGCTGTCACAAAATGGTGTCTTCCTGCTCAGACAAAACTGCTTCTAACTCACTGTAGGACTGTCATACACATATGAAACAAAAACCTCAATATAGGTCTCACTGAGACCTATATTTCATACACTGACCACCCGCAACTAAAATCAACAGGAAGTTTGCTATTCCCACCTCAATACAACAGCTGCATTCCTTTCACAATGCATTAGTCTCTCAAAATGGCGGCACCAAGGCATCCTTATAAATGCCCAAGCCACTTTACAACTGTTATTACTATGAGACTGATGTATAACACATGTGTATACACCTTTTTTCTGTGTAATAATCCATCCATCCATCTTCGACCGCTTATCTGGGCTTGGGTCGCGGGGGCAGCAGCCAAAGCGGTACAGTCCATCACTGCTTGCAGCTTTAATGTTTTAATTGTTGCTGCTTATTGTAAAACATACTTTGTTGAGATTTTTTGAAGTGCCTAGAGCCGTTTTAATGATTTTTTCTTTAGCAACATATTTGGCATCTTTTTCTATTATAGACTGTACTCGTGTTTAGAAACTAAAGTCCAGTTGGACATTCTCTCTTTAAAAGCTGCCACATTATGTAGATGGTTGTATGCCGGTATATCTGGGATCCATCAAATTACATCAACATCGCAGACATGCTGACTACACTGCAGACATTTGCGTGCATCTTATCTACTTCGTCACAACATCCCTTTTCAGCAGCGCTGTTTCGGATTGGCGGAGAATAATAATAATAATAATAGATTAGATTTATATAGCGCTATTCTAAGAATAATGGATTAGATTTATATAGCGCTATTCTAGACACTCAAAGTGCTTCACAGAGAAGTGAGAAGCCGTCATTGGTTGTAAACTACTCCGACCACCACCTATCATTCATCATTCATCATTCATTCACCAGTGTGAGCGGCACTGGGGGCAAGGGTAAAGTGTCCTGCCCAAGGACACAACAGCAGTGATTTGGATTGCAAGAGGCGGGGAGCGAACCTGCAACCCTCAGGTTTCTGGCACGGCTGCTCTCACCACGCCATGCAGCCCCAAGAGGAAGTGTTGCTTGTATGGGGAAGCACGGACACAAAAGTAAAACCTGTTGGAATTGGGCCGGTTGTTATTAGATTGGCAATAAAGGTTAAAAATGGCTTTGGACTTAGTGTGACTTCTTCTGGAGGCTACAATACTTTATATTACTTTAATTTGGTTTCTCGTAAAAAAACAAAATAAAAACTTATTTTCAAGCTGTAGTGGCTATGATTTTGCTGTGGCACTGCACCATGTTTAGTGACATTAAGGAGGAAATCTGCAACTGTATGTTATATATTAGTTGTTACACCACTTTGCTAAAAGCTACTTTGCCCACATAAGGTTGTACACGGCACACTATTGGTTGAGAAGGACCAACCAGCGGACTGTATCCTGCGAGCTGATTGGCTCAGCTACTGTTGCATCAGTGGTGTAACTTCCATATCCATATCCATCCATCCATCTTTTTCCGATTATCCGAGGTCGGGTCGCGGGGGCAGCAGCCTAAGCAGGGAAGCCCAAACTTCCCTCTCCCCAGTCACTTCGTCTAGCTCTTCCCGGGGGATCCCGAGGCATTCCCAGGCCAGCTGGGAGACATAGTCTTCCAAACGTGTCCTGGGTCTTCCCCGTGGCCTCCTACCGTTTGGACGTGCCCTAAACACCTCCCTGGGGAGGCGTTCGGGTGGCATCCTGACCAGATGCCTGAACCACCACATCTGGCTCCTCTCCATGTGGATTTACCGGTCGATCTACGTAGATCGACCGGTAAATTGAGAGCTTTGCCTTCTGGCTCAGCTCCTTCTTCACCACAACGGATCGGTACAACGTCCGCATTACTGAAGACGCCGCACCGATCCGCCTGTCGATCTCACGATCCATTCTTCTCCCACTCGTGAACAAGACTCTTAGGTACTTGAACTCCTCCACTTGGGGCATAGAATAATATAATTTATTTATTTATTTGTTTCAAGCCCTACTGCGTTTCCCAAAAGTTCTGTGCCTTCTAAATATTCTGGTGCCAAACTTAAGCGCCGGAGGAAGTTGTGTGCCATCTCCCAGAAAAGGTGAACTTTCTCAATGCTATGATAAAAAGGAACTAGCTAGACGACTGTATGCTACATCTATGAATCCTTGGTTCCCTACATCAAGAACCAAAATGATATACAATGACGACAAGGGCAGCTCGGACTGAATGGAACAAACCGGAGATGACTGTATATATGTATTCCCACCCTCTGGTGGTTGTTGCGAAGCATTACATCGCCATTGCTTTAAGATGTAGTGTGACAACGTAAACGCTAACCTCAGCACACAGCTGATGCATGACGTGTCCAAACTCGTGGAAGTATGTCTCCACCTCGTCGTGCTGCAGCAAGGACGGAGCGTCGGCCGTGGGTTTGCTGAAGTTGGCCACCATGGCCGCCACCGACATCTGCCGAGCGCCGTTTGGCAGCAGGCAGCCAGGCTGCAGGCCAAAACAGGCGGCGTGCCCGTACTTGCCCTCCCTGGTGGAACACAACAAAAGACTCAGAAGACCAGTGCTGGTGCCAGCTGACCCTGGGAGATCTCGGTCATCACCTCGGGTAGAGGTCCAGGTAGAACTGGCCAACCTCGTGACCTAAGCTGCGGTCTTTCACGGAGTAGAGCTTCACATCTGGGTGCCACACGGGGGCGCCATCCACCAGCTCAAAGGTCAAAGCCAGAAGCTCCTGGTAGATGTCCAACAGTCCCTGAGTCACCACCTCCATGGGAAAATACTCCTTCAAAAGGTTCTGGTCCACCACGTACTGCGTCTCCTCCACCTGGAAGAAGGAAGCAGCAATGAGATAAAACAAGCGCATTGTTGTGTTTCAGATCTGCATCTACCAAGCTCACAAAGACTATACATCAGGGTTATCTAGGGGTGTTCCTATATGGATTTTATTCTGCCCATTACAATAATCTATGAGTGGGATCGTCCGAGGCCAATCTCATGTATTAACTGTAATTTTTTTCAATTTATTTATGGTGAGTGTTATCGACAGATTAACAATATCAATACGATATTTAAACTAGTTGCCCATTTTCTTTCTCTGTGCGTAACACATTTATCTTTGTCTTCAAGTGATTGTGATACTTAACATACAAAGACATGCAGTTTATTTGCCATACATTTTTTTTCGCCGATACTACCAACGTGGCTACTGATCCTTCAAATTTTCAAAAATAATCAGAGATTGGTAGCTGGTAGAAAAAAGGTTTAAAAGAGTTCCGGCACTAGCAGTGCAGTGCAGCGTCGGTAGTACATGGATGGAAGACAGTTTACCACTATTGCAGATTGGAAAAGAACCACAGTAAGAGTATTATTAGTTCAGAGTGTTATAAGTGACCGTGTATCATTTCGTTTAAGTTTAGGACATTTGGGCTCTTCACGTTGCCAGGATACGTGAAGTGCATGCTAACGGCTAGTAAGCTAACCGCAGCTAGCACTTGTGTTTGTGCGCTGCACTGTGACTTAAAGGGAAACATTATCAGCAGACCTATGTAAGCGTCAATATATACCTTGATGGCGCAGAAAAAAAACCATCTATTTTTTTAACCGATTTCCGAACTCTAAATGGGTGAATTTTGGCGAATTAAACGCCTTTCTGTTTATCGGTCTGGAGGCGATGACGTCAGAATGTGACGTTGCCGAAGTAACACACCCACCATTTTCCTTTATCAACACATTACTAACACCGGGTCTCAGCTCTGTTATTTTCTGTTTTTTTGACTATTTTTTGGAACCTTGGAGACATCATGCCTCGACGGTGTGTTGTCGGAGGGTGTAACAACACTAACAGGGAGGGATTCAAGTTGCACCACTGGCCCCAAGATGCCAAAGTGTCTGCCGCCAGACCCCCATTGAATGTACCGGAGTGTCTCCACATTTGACCGGCGATGCTAAGACAGACATGGCACAGAGATGTATGGATAATCTGTAGATGCATTTGCAACTATATTATGTTTCCTTCCACCCACTTTTAATGCAAAAAAAACACTTACCAATCGACGGATTTAAGTTGCTCCAGTGTCAAAAGATGCGAAAGTCCTGATCGTTTGGTCCGCACATTTTACTGGCGATGCTAACGCAGCTATTCGGCCATGCTATGGCTATGAATAGCGTCAATAGCTATTTGCTCAATAGCTTCAGTTTCTTCTTCAATATTTTCATACTCCAACCATCTGTTTCAATACATGCGTAATCTGTTGAATCGCTTAAGTCGCTGAAATCCGAGTTTGAATCGGAGCTAATGTCGCTATATCTTGCTGTGGTATTCCCATTGTTTGTTTACATTGGCAGCACTGTATGACGTCACAGGGAAATGGCCAGTGTCTTCGCAGAGAGTCGAAAATAAGGCACTTTGAAGCTTTATTTAGGGATATTCCGAGACCGGTAAAATTTTGAAAAAAACTTCAAAAAAATACAACAAGCCACTGGGAACTGATTTTTATTGTTTTTAACCCTTTTGAAATTGTGATGATGTTCCCCTTTAACTAACGGCAGATTTAGTGACGTTTATCCTTAAGTATGTTAATATAGACCCGCTCCCCGGTGACTGTATAGTTTGGAGAGCGAGTGTGGGACAGTATAGCGAATTTAGTTGTGTGCTACTGTTGCTACGATGGACGTGGACACGCGAAGTTGGCGTGTCCATTGCACGCACTCAGGGACTTGTCGACAGAGAGGTGACCCACGACGAGGCTGGTTCTCCTCTCGCTGCAGACTAGACCTCCTGAGTCGTGCTAACGGAAGCACGGCCGTGCTTTCCCCCGCCATCTCTACTCCACAACGGGAGGTGTCCCCCCTCTCCAACGCCCCCTTTGCATCCAGCAGTTGCAACTCACTACCCCTAAGTGCACCACCGATTCATCAGGACCGCAAAGGACAAAGGGGCCCAGGTTGGACTGTGTGTGTGTGTTGTGTGATTGGTTTAGTGTGGGTTGTTCTACTGGGGAGGTAGCGTGTGAGTGGGGAAAGTGATTGAAGTGTAATTAATGTCTGATTATTGTATGTTTAATTGGGTATATAGTAAATTGTTAAACTTTATAAGCCGCCTCCTCTCACTCTCTCTTAGATTAGATTCTTAAATAATAGTGTATAATTCGAGTCATCCCCCTAAGGTGAAAAATACAGTCCTTTACAGGCTCCCGTACAAAAACAAAGGATGTCGGTGTAACAATAACATTTAAATATTTAATTTATTTTCTACTACTGGCCCTAATCTTTAGGGTTTTTAACTATAAAATCCTCCTATCTCAACATATTTCCTTAATTTGTTAACAATAACAAAATGAAAAAAAAAAGGTTTTTGATAGTAAAGAATATTGATCTAACCACTGTGGTATTGATCTGATACGATACTACTTGTATTGTTACTGTCGATATACTGTAAATACTGGACTGTAAGCCGCTACTTTTTTCCTAAACTTTGAACCCATGCGGTTTATACGATTGAGTGGCTAATTTATTGATGTTTCTGCGCTAACAGCAGTAATAAAAATAATAACAAAAATAAAAAAAATAGGCAAAAACACTCAAAGGGTGTTTTGTTTGTAGTATGGCACCATCTTTTGGACAAATGTGCTCACTGTAGGTGCTGCAGTGTCCTTCCATTTATTGGTAGTGTGTTTTGTTTTTTTTCAACCGTCTTGCCGTTCAGTCTTCTAGCCATGCCTGGCGTTTATACCGTTATGGACTCTTCGTTCATCAATCCAAGAAATGTTTGTAAGTTTTACAGTATAGGTAAAATTGTTTATACTTACTAAACTGTCCCATGTGTGATGTCTATAGTAGTGTTTTCATGCATATTTGTATGTGCAATCGTGATGTAATGAAGCTAATGTCAAATGTATATCAATTGTATCGTACAAACCCCGTTTCCATATGAGTTGGGAAATTGTGTTAGAGGTAAATAAAAACAGAATACAATGATTTGCAAATCCTTTTCAACCCATAAGCAGTTGAATGCACTACAAATACAACATATTTGATGTTCAAACTCATAGACTTTAATTTTTTTTGCAAATAATAATTAACTTAGAATTTCATGGCTGCAACCCGTGCCAAAGTAGTTGGGAAAGGGCATGTTCACCACTGTGTTACATCACCTTTTCTTTTAACAACACTCAATAAACATTTGGGAACTGAGGGAATTAATTATTGAAGCTTTGAAAGTGGAATTATTTCCCATTCTTGTCTTATGTAGAGCTTCAGTCCTTCAACAGTCTGGGGTCTCCGCTGTCGTATTTTACGCTTCATAATCGCCACACATTTTCCATGGGAGACAGGTCTGGACTCCAGGCGGGCCAGGAAAGTACCCGCACTTTTTTGTTACGAAGCCACGATGTTGTAACACGTGCTGAATGTGGCTTGGTATTGTCTTGCTGAAATAAGTAGGGGCGTCCATGAAAAAGACGGTCCTTAGATGACAACATATGTTGTTCCAAAAGCTGTATGTACCTTTCAGCATTAATGGTGCCTTCACAGATGTGTAAGTTACCCATGCTTTGGGCACTAATGCACCCCCATACCATCACACATGCTGCCTTTTGAACTTTGCGTGGATAACAGTCTGGATGGTTCGCTTCCCCTTTGGTCCGGATGACACGATGTCAAATATTTCCAAAAACAATTTGAAATGTGGACTCCCAAAAACAATTTGAAATGTGGACTCGTCAGACCACAGAACACTTTTCCACTTTGCATCAGTCCATCTTAGATGATCTCGGGCCCAGAGAAACCAGCAGCGTTATTAGATGTTGATAAATGGCTTTCGCTTTGCATAGTAGAGCTTTAACTTGCACTTACAAATATAGCAACAAACTGTATTTAGTGACAGTGGTTTTCTCAAGTGTTCTTGAGCCCATGTGGTGATATCCTTTAGAGATTGATGTCGGTTTTTGATACAGTGCCGTCTGAGGGATGGAAGGTCAGGGCCATTCAGTGTTGGTTTCCAGCCATGCCGCTTACGTGGAGTGATTTCTCCAGATTCTCTGAACCTTTTGATGATATTATGGAGCGTAGATGTTGAAATCCCTAAATTTCTTGCAATTGCACTTTGAGAAATGTTCTTAAACTGTTTTGACTATTTGCTCACGCAGTTGTGGACAAAGGGGTGTACCTCGCCCATCCTTTCTTGTGAAAGACTGAGCATTTTTGGGGAAGCTGTTTTTATAGCCAATCATGGCACCCACCTGTTCCCAATTAGCCTGCACACCTGTGGGATGTTCCAAATAAGTGTTTGATGAGCATTCCTCAACTTTATCAGTATTTATTGCCACCTTTCCCAACTTCTTTGTCACGTGTTGCAGGCATCAAATTCTAAAGTTAATGATTATTTGCAAAAAAAAAAAAATGTTTATCAGTTTGAACATCAAATATGTTGTCTTTGTAGCATATTCAACTGAATATGGCTTGAAAATGATTTCCGTTTATATTTACATCCAACACAATTTCCCAACTCTTATGGAAATGAGAGTTTGTATATACCATGAATTGATTAACGTGGACCCCGACTTAAACAAGTTGAAAAACTTATTGGGGTGTTGCCATTTAATGGTCAATTGTACAGAATATTTACTGTATTGTGCAATCTACTAATAAAAGTTTAAATCAATTTCAATCAATCAAGTACATCATCCATCACCCTAAATGGAGGTGATTATTATTATTATATACTACCTTAGAGGGGCAGTGTATGGAAACACATGATTAGCTGCTAACTTTTTGTAGGCCGGGGGACTAAAAATAAATATGCCAGGCAACAAGGTAGCATTTTTAGGAATTAGCTGCAAAAATGTTAAAGTATCTCTGAAAATTTTCAACCGAACACAGAGGCTTGACTAGTGTGATTCCTGCCCTCCATGGTTCACAAAAGGCCTCACCTGGGTCATGAAGTAGCGAGTATCCCAGGCGTGCAGGTCTCCACTGAAGACAAGATCTCTCTTCTTGCACTCTTCCTCCTTCAGTTTGAGAAGTACAGCACGTTCTTCTTCACCCAGAGACTTAAGCTTACGGGCCAGTTCCTCTGAGAAGAATGAGATGAGAAAGCTTTGCGAGCATCCGGATTCAGGTTCAAAACAGACGACACGGAGACGTTTGAGGCGGGCTGGCCGATAAAACAATATTAATTTATACTGCGACAGACATGCAATCAATATCAATTTAAAGGCCTACTGAAAGCCACTACTACCCACCACGCAGTCTGATAGTTTATATATCAATGATGAAATATTAACATTGCAACACATGCCAATACGGCCTTTTTACTTTACTAAATTACAATTTTAAATTTCCCAGGAATTTTTTCTTGAAAACGTGGTGTAATGATGACGTGTACGCGTGACGTCACGGGTTTATAGGAAGTATGAGCGCTGCACACACACACAGCTAAAAGTCGTCTGCTTTAACCGCATAATTACACAGTATTTTGGACATCTGTATTGCTAAATCTTTTGTAATTTGTTCAATTAATATTGGAGAAGTCAAAGTAGAACGATGGAGCTGGGAAGCTTTAGCCTTTAGCCACACAAACACACGGTGATTCCTTGTTTAAAATTCCCGGAGGTGAAACTTTACTATGGATCAGAGCGGACATGGATCCCGACCGAATGTCAACCAGTAGGTTTCGGTGAGAAAATTGTGGTAAAAAGTCGCTCCTTACTGGAGATCAGCTGAGCTTGTGCCGTCCATAGCTGCCGTCGACTTTCATCAGACACTGCCTCAAAACACCCGGCCGTGGAGACACACACCTCCGACTATCAGGTACTATTTAACTCACTAAAACACTAGCAACACAATAGAAAGATAAGGGATTTCCCAGAATTATCCTAGTAAATGTGTCTAAAAACATCGGAATCCGTCCCAATGCAATTGCGTTTTTTTTTGTTTTTTTTTTCTAGTCCACTGCTATCAATATCCTCAAACACGAATCTTTCATCTTCGCTCAAATTAATGGGGAAATTGTCGTTTTCTCAGTCCGAATAGCTGTTTTTGTTGGAGGCTCCCATTAAACACAATGTGAATATGTGAGGAGCCATCAAACATGTGACGTCATCGTCGGCGACTTCCGGTAAAGGCAGGGCTTTTCTGTTAGCACCAAAAGTTGCAAACTTCATCGTGGATGTTCTCTACTAAATCCTTTCAGCAAAAATATGGCAATATCGCGAAATGATCAAGTACGACACATAGAATGGACCTGCTATCCCCGTGTAGATAAGAAAATCTAATTTCATCCATCCATCCATTTCCTACCGCTTATTCCCTTTCGGGGTCGCGGGGGGCGCTGGCGCCTATCTCAGCTACAATCGGGCGGAAGGCAAGGTACAGTAGGCCTTTAAAAATGCATTCAATATTTTTTTTCCTTCTATAGCGGAAAAAACTGAAGGTTGCCAAGCGAGGTTGTGAGCATTAAAAAAGGCACACCTGCTCTGGCAACGAAGGAAGTGATCATTGATCAGGAAACAATATCAACTATCAAGTTTGGTTGCGCCATCTCGTTGTGTCGCGGTTGATTCTTTGCATCAGGACATATGTTGAAAGAGCCATACTGGACAAAAGAAAAACTAAAAATCTGTCTGGAGCAGCAATAGCATCAAATAAGCCCTATGTAATAAGCCTTAGAATGAAGGCTGGCACAGCTATTTGTTTTGTTTGCCACAGCCACCTGCCTGGCACCACACTGTGCTGAAGGAAAGGCGTGTGTCGCAGGCTGAAGCAGATCTTAAGCCACAGAAATGTTAACATTTCATATTTATTCTGCACATGTTTACAGCATTTGAAAACATTCACAATGTTTGTCCTCATACAGAAACCATATCAAAACAAAAAATATAGTTTTTCCCCAATGTTTTTACATTTTCATACATTTGTGAAAAAGCTCCAGGCAGCAAATAGGGCGGCGTGGCGAAGTTGGTAGAGTGGCTGTGCTAGTAATCTGAGGGTTACTGGTTCAATCCCCACCTTCTACCATCCTAGTCACGTCCGTTGTGTCCTTGGGCAAGACACTTCACCATTGCTCCTGATGGGTCAAGGGGAGCGGAGCGCCTTGCATGGCAGCTCCCTCCATCAGTGTGTGAATGGGCGAATGTGGAAATACTGTCAAAGCGCTTTGGGCTCCTTAAAAAGGGGTACAAAAGCGCTATACAAGTACAACCATTTAATGATCCGCGGGTTAAGAAAAGTAAAAATGAGTGCTGCAGATTGCCGAAAAAACAAGAAAAGTCACTTTGACAGTAAGGCCAAGTATTTTAGGGATTTTTTCAAACGGATAATCTCTTTTATTTTTCAATCCGTGTCCATTCTCTGTTTGGTGCAACAGGTAGGAACTAAAGTGCAGCACTGTATAAATACAATTAATGACAAAATATAACATACCTAAAAATAATAGTAATTTGGTCCAGTGATATCAAAATAATAATGACTTCATAGCATCAATTCATTTCCATACTTTAATAAGAATAACAGATCAAATAAATGTTACACAGGGGTAACTTCCTGGCACTAAACCTGCAAAAAATAATTATTTTCAGTTCTCTCTATGTATCAGTTTGAAAGGTTGCACTATTTTCAACAATTATTTTTGCACCTTAATTTTAAGAGGGCATTGTTAATTGTTCTATGTAATTTTAGAACTTTGTTCACATTGAATGTTTTCCAAGTTTGTGTTGACAATTCCTTTCGTTTCTGAAACGATTTTAATCAAAGGAAGGTTACATTTGAAATAAAAAAATATTACATTTAATATACTATTCTGTTCATCCTTAATTTCGATAGGCCATAAAAAACGATTGATAGACCGATATTCAACACTTATATCGTGATAGTTTTCCGCCCTATGGCCCAGCCTTTTTTGAGGCGTGATCCTTACCTAGGAAGGCGGCCACCTGCTTGCCAGACTTGGCCATGTTCATCTCCAGCACAAAGTCGGCGTGGGTGCTGAAACCAAGCAGAGAACTCTTGCGGGCTCGAAGCTCCACCAACTCTTTCAGGATGACAGAGTTCTCCTGCACACACACACCAAAAACACGCGTCATGTCCTGTGGCGTCAAGAAGGAGTTGAGGAATCCACCTCTCTGCAGCGCGAGTTGAAGGCCTCCTCCAGTTTCTTGCGGGTTTCTGGGACGAAGCATTTCTTCATGGTGGGGAAGTAGTGTGGATACTTCAGGGTCAGCTTCAGATTGTCTCCATCTTTCTCCAGCGAGCTCAGGAAGTCCTCCGGGAGTCCGCCTGCACCCAGCAAAGGAACACACACTTAGGAGAATCGCTCCAGGCGGCAGCTATAACCAGACACCCGGTTCTCACCCAGTTCCTCCCTGCTGAAGGACAGACTGGTGGTGTCCTCGTTCAAGTTCTTGTTGAAGTCGATGCACAGGCTGCTCAGCTTCTTCTTGATGCTTTTAATCTCCTACGCCAGCACACGCACGCACACACACACACACACACACACACACACACACACACACACACACACACCACATTCAGTCAAAGACTACAAGAGCTTTCAAGACCAAAACCCAATATGGTCCACCTCTTGCGTCTCTTTAGGCAGGTGGAGTCCATTTCTCTTGCCCAATTTGATGAGCCGCTCCATGTAACGCTTGGACTCGGAAGTCAGGCTGCTGGTTTCGGTCTTCTTCTGCGGACAAAAAGGTCCTGGACTAATAACTAGTGACTGCTTGGGATGGGCATCGTTCACATTTGAAACGATACAGTGCAGACACCCGGTACCTGAGAATCAATGCCAGTACTAGTCTTTGGTACTTCTGTGTGTGCTAATAAATACATTTTGTTGGCATTGAAAATTACAACATTACCTAGAGCAGTTTTTTCCAGCTAGGGCTGTATTCAGAAAAATTAAAGGATGTGGGAGGCTACTTTGAAACATTTTGTACAATTTAAATGCTAAAAGCAAACCATCCACCCATCTTTTACCGCCTATTCCCTTTGAGGTCGCGGGGGCACTGGTGCCTATCTCAGCTACAATCGGGCAAAAGGCGAGGTACACCCTGGACAAGTCGCCACCTCATCGCAGGGCCAACACAGATAGACAGACAACATTCACACTCATATTCACAAACTAGGGACCATTTAGTGTTGCCAATTAACCTATCCCCAGGTGCATGTCTTTGGAGGTGGGAGGGGCCTATCCCCAGGTGCATGTCTTTGGAGGTGGGAGGAAGCCGGAGTACCCAGAGGGAACCCACGCATTCACGGGGAGAACATGCAAACTCCACACAGAAAGATCCCGAGCCCAGGATTGAACCCAAGATTACTCAGGACGTTCGTATTGTGAGGCAGACGCACTAACCCCTCTCCCACCGTGAAGCCCCAAAAAAAGCAAACCAGTGTACGTTAATACGAGCTGAACAAATAATCCACTTTAGCTTTGTGTTATAGGTGACAAAGGAGATTAGTGTAATAGTTAATAATTAGGGCTGTCAAAAAGAATTTAACTCATGCAATTAATCACTAAAAATATTGCGGATTAATTGCACAATTTCTTTTTGCACTATTAAGTTTTAATCTATTCTAACAATAAAATCAGACTTGTTCAAATATTGGGTATTTGTTTTGTTGATTTAAGTTATTTCAAATTATGCACGCAGGTAATAGTACTAATTATACTTGAGATTTATCATGATTAATCCAAATTTAAAAGTGCCATTAGTCTGAAGGTAGATAAAAGGAAGAAGCTTATCGGCTACGGTATCGTCACGGACTACAATGGCGAATGTGCGCACATTTTCAGGACTTATGCAGATCCCAAATACACGTCAGCAGGTACCAGAAGGTAAGAAAAGTTGGTTTTGAAGTCGGTAAGCACAACCAAAAATATTCCCTACATTAGGCGCACCGGGTTATGAGGCGCACTGTCGATTTTTAAGAAAATTAAAGGATTTTAAGTGTGCCTTATAGTCCGAAAAAAATACGTTAATTTTATTTAAAAAATCTGTTGAAGGTCAATAAAAAACAGCTGCAGGCTAATATAGGCCCCCAAGCCGCACTTTAGTCACCCGTGACATAGAGGTAGTTTGGCTGAGTCTACTCTCAGTGCTGCTGGAGTGATCACCAAGTGCTGAATTGCAAACCGGGCGTGATGTCGTGTGCAACACAGATACCGTTGGATTTTACCTGAATCTCTGCCCGCAGGATTTGGTCTATGCCAAAAAAATACCCGATTTGGTACCCATCTTAGCGGCTGCTCCTTTTTTGGGTAAGGTTGATGCCTGACAGGACAGTCGCTAGCTCACCTCCAGGGCCACGATCCTCTGGTACACGTCTTCCCTCATGCTCATTTCCACGTCGAACTCTGACAGCTGCTTGTCCGCCGCCGTGCTCGCCGTACGCACTTCCTTGTTCGGCGAAACGTGCTGCGGGAAGTCCAGCATGTTCCTCTGGACTGGGACATGAGTGGAACTGGGTTAGAAACACACTTATTGCTAGCATCACTGCTCATCATGCCAACAATGTGTGTGTTTTAATCAATGTTTTAAATGAGTGTGTTCATACAGCAGAATAAAAATGGAGTCAAAAGCTTGTTTTTGTTGGTGGCTGAACAAAGCGCTGATTAGGATGGGCTTTACATCGCTGCGCCAAACGCCAACTCAGCGATCCTGCCTGGCTCAACGACTGCGCTTACACATTGTTTGCCTTTGTGTGGCCTTTCTTTACATTCGTGTGGACTGTGCACGGAACCATCGGGACGCACGCCACATCACCAAACACCAGCAAGACAACTGTTATTGAAATTAAACCTGCCCCAAGTTTGACTTGATCCTGCGTTGCCACGGTGACGGGCGAATACTGACCCGTGTACTCCACCTCCACGTCGGCGAGCACCTTGAGCGTGTTCTCGAAGGTGACTGCGTCCAAGGCCAGAGCGCCGACGCGGTTGTAAGCATCCTCGGTGCTGGCGATGAGCTCGTCGGCCTTCTTGAGGATCTCTTCTGCGCCCAGATCCCATCGCAGGCGGTTCTGGGAGCACACGAGGGTTGGAGCACCCATCACCACTTCACCTGCAAGAGATCACATGACCAGCGCCTGATGACAATAATACATGCCATTCTCTACAATACTATGTGTTGAATTATATCATTAAGCAATTATCGTGCATGTCTTATTGTCATTTGAAGCTTCCTGTAATATAACATGTTTAATGTTTACACAAACCAATCTATGAAATAACTGAAATAGACTGTTAAACACATTTAAATGAGCAACTTCAGTAATATTAGGAAATCATCCACTATTTCCCTAACAGGATGAACTAGATATACTTCTGTAGGATGAATAACATATATATCCATCAGTTATCTAAATTTCAAAGACATTTTGTACGTAACGTTGTCTTTGTAAATGCAGCAAGCTTGCTTCATCGTCATGGCAGCTAGCTACTTTTTCTAGGCAACTTTGTCTTAGTAAATGCAGCGGAGGCAGCAACTTTGTCTTTGTAAATGCAGCGGAGGCAGCAACTTTGTCTTTGTAAATGCAGCGGAGGCAGCAACTTTGTCTTTGTAAATGCAGCGGAGGCAGCAACTTTGTCTTTGTAAATGCAGCAATTAGCTCGCTACATCGTCATTACAGCTAGCGACATAGCGGCTAACAGTTTTAAAAGACTGACGCAACCTTAAGAAGACAAAAATACAAAAGTCAAGCTGACAGGCCAGATTTAGTTTTAGGGATTTTTTTGTTTGTTTGTTTGAAGAATGTTACTTTAGCACTGACCTGTCGGCCCCATATCGACGAGTTGATTCCAAGAGTCACTTATCAGTGCGTGTGTCACAAAGCGCCATGAGGCGAGAAAACGTGAGCCCGGGGTGTTCCGGTTTTCATTTCAAAATAAAACTCGAAAGGCTCCAAAATACCCGGAACATCGGTACGGATGTGTTATACATACAAAAGAGCGCTTTGATTGATTGATTGATTGATTGACACTTTGCACAATACAGTACGTAGTCCGTACGATTGACCATTAATTGGTAACACCCAATAAATATTTCCAACTTCTTTAAGTCAGGGTAGACACTTCCGGTATAGATTTTTTTTTTTAAAACCTGAAATGCTATAATGTACGTATAAAGTACACTTTTTTTTAATTTGTCGTCATGTTATCGTGTTTATGTTTTAAAGTTATTTAATGAGGATTTGCTCGGACAACAACAGAGAGATCCCGTAGGTGGGTTGCAATCACGTGACAGAGGCACATCCGGGCTCTTCTGACCTTTGGGCGATGGTCTTGGGTCCCATTAAGCTACTGTTTGTTTACTTGAAACAGTGCAAATGTGGCTGTCATGTGAAAGGGTTACATGCTGTATAAGCGATCATGAAAAACATATTTAAAAACAGGATGGAGTGGATTCATACATACTTAAGAAAATTATTTTTTATAATTGACTTAAATCCTTTTTCATCACCTGTCACAACTTCACTTTATTTGACAATCACTGTGTTTAAAAAATCAACTATTGGCGAAACATCCCGTCCTTACATACGCAAATTAAACATTAATCCATGAAAGACGCAATTGAACTTATTCGTGCATCACAACGTACCGTATTTGATTGACATAACGAGGGCCGTGCTGCCGTGATGGTGACGCTAATGAGAAAAAATGCTTGGAAATTGCAGTTGATTTCCTGCTACGGATATTAGTCTCATCTACAATTCACGTCTGCAGTTGTTTTAATGCTGTGAAGAATACTTTGTCTCATTATTTACTTGTATATGTCCCTGTTGTTCAGCAATGTTTGCCAGCGATATCAAGATTCAGTTTACGATGTCTAGCCTACGAGAGTTTTATTCATACTATTAGGGATATTTTCTTGATGCTAACAAATATCACCAAAGACGCTATAAAAGAGGTGGCAAAGTGGTTTTCACTGAGGGCCACATGGCAGTTATGTTTAGCCCCGAGGGCCGCTTCTAACAGTCAATACTATTATCACACCATTTTTTTAATGCATTCTATGAGTAGATTTTTTTAAACTATAGTATAAAAAAAAATATGGTAAGTTGCAATAATGTCACCTCATAATGTAGTGTATATTACTGTAAATGGAAAAACAGTACTGTTGTTTTTATGGTTAAAAATGGCAGCTCAATTGCCAGAATAATACTGTAAAATTTACATTTGTTTTTTTTACTATGAATTAAAAAAAACTGCAATTTTATTATAAAATTTTTGCACTTGAGCAGCCAGTTTTTTTTATTTTTTTTACCACAAATCAACAACTGTATATTATTTGTGTATTACTGTAAATGTCAAAACGGCACCACAGTTAACTACAGTAAAACAAAAAGTATTTTTTTTCATTTGGAGAAAAATGCTGTAAAAAGCACAGTAAATTTCATAATTTGAGCATGAAATCTATTGCTACTTTGACATTGCACAATTTGATGGATAACTTGTTTTGGAATCATTATTAGTATTTATTTCTATTTAAAAATGGTTTGAATGTTTGATAATATATTTTTGCATAATTAGACAATATTGAAGTTAACATAATTTGCGATTACATGGAGTACATATATTTTTTTCTCCCAAAATAGAAATAAAACAATACATCTAGTAAGAAAAGTGACAGTACTTTATTGACACATGTTATTTCCAGGCCTTGGAGGGGCAAATAAAATTAAAGCTGCAAGCAGCGTTGGTCGGGTCCGCCTTTGGCTGCTCCGCTTTGGCTGCTGCCCCCGCGACTGAAGCCCTGGTCTTAGTCAGACCAACATAGAGGTCTTTGTTTCATGTCTGTCCGACATTCCTACCAGAAGTTACAAGCAGTTTTATCTGTTTCCTCTTCCTAGGAGCAGTTTTTTCTGTGTTTTATTCAAAAATTGCAATAGAGCGCAATTTTGAGTTTTAAGGTTTGTTTTTTTCACTAGATCACAATTTCTGCCAGTCCTGATGTGTGTGCCAAGTTTGGTGAGTTTTGAAGCATTTTAAGGGGGTCAAATTACAGCTCAAAGAGGCAAAAATAGCGTTTTTTGCGAAAAAGTTGCTTTGAATGAGTTTTTGCAAAATTTCAGTTGATTTTGGGTATAGACGTTTTTTATTGGAAATGTAGGTCTAAGTCAGACCTACACAGAGGTTTTTGTTTCATGTCTCTACGACATTCCTAACGGAAGTTACAAGCAGTCTGTTTTTTGTCTCTTCCTAGGGGGCGCTAGCGTGCAATTTTCATTTTTGGGGTTTGGTTGCTTAATAAGTTGGTCTGCCGCTCCATACCGATGTGTGTGTCAAATTTGGTGAGTTTTGAAGCATGTTAAGGGGGTCAAATTAGGGTGCGAAGGTGCGAGCGCGCCTTTGGCTGCTGCCCCCAAGCCCCACAGTAGAAAACGCCTTTGTGCCACTATTTAATGCATTGTGAAAGTAATGCAGTTGTTGTATTGAAATGAAAATATCAAACTTCCTGTTCATTTTTGCCAAAGTATGTTAATTATTCAAATGTAGGTCTAAGTCAGACCTACATAGTGGTTTTTGTTTCATGTCTCTGTGACATTCCTACTGGAAGTTACAAGCAGTTTTGTCAGTGTTTTCTTCCTAGGAGCAGTTTGTCTGTGTTGTATTCCTAGGGGGCGCTAGAGCACAATTTTGAGTTTTGGAGTTTGGTTTTTTTATTAGCTCGCAATTGTTGCCAGTCCTGATGTGTGTGCCAAGTTTGTTGAGTTTTGAAGCATTTTAAGGGGGTCAAATTACAGCTCAAAGAGGCAAAAATTACATTTTTTAGGAAACTTTGCGCAGGGGTTCTTTGAAGGCGCGTAAAATCAAAACCGGAGCAGTAATCAAAATTCTGATCCATATTTTTAATCAGAAGGGTCCAATCTCTCTCCTGTGCGAGTTTGAAGCCGAAACTACAAACGCGCTCGGAGGAGATAACTTTTGAAAAAAGGTGACAGTTGTTTACAAAACTTTTATTTTGAAGGGGTAATATTTAACTTCCTGTTGATTTTTGCTGAAGAATGTCAATTATTAAAATTTAGGTCTAAGTGAGACCTACATAGAAGTTTTTGTTTCATGTCTATCTAACATTCCTACTGGAAGTTACTAGCAGTTTTGTCTGTTTTCTCATCCTAGGAGCAGTTATTTCTGTGTTTTATTCAAAAATTGCGCTAGAGCGCACTTTTGAGTTTTGGGGTTTGGTTTTTTCGTTAGATCGCAATTTCCGCTGGTCCTGATGTGTGTGCCAAGTTTGGTGAGTTTTGGAGCATTTTAAGAGGGCCAAATTACAGCTCAAAGAGGAAAAAATTGCATTTTTTGCGAAAATTTTGTTTTGAAGTGGTTTTTGCCAACTTCCTGTTGATTTTTTTCCCGAGAATATACATTTAGGAAATGTAGGTCTTGGTTGGACCTACGTAGAGGTTTTTGTTTGATGTCTCTACGACACTCCTCTCTGAGCTGCTACCTTACCGTGGTAGAGGAGTTTGCGTGTCCCAATGATCCTAGGATCTATGTTGTCTGGGGGCTTTCATGCCCCCTGGTAGGGTCTCCCAAGACAAACAGGTCCTAGGTGAGTGATCAGACAAAGAGCAGCTCAAAGACTTCTATGGAATTACAACAAAATGAACTCAGATTTCCCTCGCCCGGACGCGGGTCACCGGGGCCCCGCTCTGGAGCCAGGCCCGGAGTTGGGGCACGATGGCGAGCGCCTGGTGGCCGGGCCTGTCCCCATGGGGCCCGGCCGGGCACAGCCCGAAGAGGCAACGTGGGTCATCCCTCCAATGGGCTCACCACTCATGGGAGGGGCCATAGAGGTCGGGGGCATTGTGAGCTGGGCGGCAGCCGAAGGCAGGGCACTTGGCGGTCCGATCCTCGGCTACAGAAGCTAGCTCTTGGGACGTGGAACGTCACCTCACTGGGGGGAAAGGAGCCTGAGCTAGTCCGCGAGGTAGAGAAGTTCCGGCTGGATATAGTCGGACTCACCTCGACGCACAGCAAGGGCTCTGGAACCAGTTCTCTCGAGAGGGACTGGACCCTCTTCCACTCTGGCGTTGCCGGCAGTGAGAGGCGACGGGCTGGGGTGGCAATTCTCATTGCCCCCTGGCTCAAAGCCTGCACGTTTGAGTTCAACCGAGTGGACGAGAGGGTAGCTTCCCTTCGCCTTCGGGTGGGGGGACGGGTCCTGACTGTTGTTTGTGCTTACGCACCAAACAGCAGTTCAGAATACCCACCCTTTTTGGGCACACTCGAGGGAGTACTGGAAAGTGCTCCCCCGGGTGATTCCCTTGTCCTACTGGGGGACTTCAACGCTCATGTTGGCAACGACAGTGAAACCTGGAGAGGCGTGATTGGGAAGAATGGTCGCCCGGATCTAAACCCGAGTGGTGTTTTGTTATTGGACTTTTGTGCTCGTCACAGTTTGTCCATAACAAACACCATGTTCAAACATAAGGGTGTCCATATGTGCACTTGGCACCAGGACACCCTAGGCCGCAGTTCCATGATCGACTTTGAAGTTCTGTCATCGGATTTGCGGCCTTATGTTTTGGACACTCGGGGGAAGAGAGGGGCGGAGCTTTCTACCGATCACCACCTGGTGGTGAGTTGCCTGCGATGGTGGGGGAGGATGCCGGACAGACCTGGCAGGCCCAAACGCATTGTGAGGGTCTGCTGGGAACGTCTGGCAGAGGCTCCTGTCAGAGAGAGTTTCAATTCACACCTCCGGGAGAACTTTGAACATGTCACGAGGGAGGTGCGGGACATTGAGTCCGAGTGGACCATGTTCTGCACCTCTATTGTCGAGGCGGCTGATTGGAGCTGTGGCCGCAAGGTAGTTGGTGCTTGTCGGGGCGGAAATCCTAAAACACCTTGGTGGACACCAGCAGTGAGGGATGCCGTCAAGCTGAAGAAGGAGTCCTATCGGGTTCTTTTGGCTCATAGGACTCCGGAGGCAGTGGACGGGTACCGACGGGCCAAGCGGTGTGCAGCTTTAGCGGTCGCGGAGGCAAAAACTCGGACATGGGAAGAGTTCGGGGAAGCCATGGAAAACGACTTCCGGACGGCTTCGAAGCGATTCTGGACCACCATACGCCACCTCAGGAAGGGGAAGCAGTGCACTATCAACACCGTGTATGGTGCGGATGGTGTTCTGCTGACTTCGACTGTGGATGTTGTGGATCGGTGGAGGGAATACTTCGAAGACCTCCTCAATCCCACCAACACGTCTTCCTTTGTGGAAGCGGTGCCTGGGGAAGCTGCAGTAGACTTTACTATTTCTGGGGCTGAGGTCGCTGAGGTAGTTAAAAAGCTCCTCGGCGGCAAGGCCCCGGGGGTGGATGAGATCCGCCCGGAGTTCCTTAAGGCTCTGGATGCTGTGGGGCTGTCTTGGTTGACAAGACTGTGCAGCATCGCGTGGACATCGGGGGCGATACCTCTCTTTAAGAAGGGGGACCGGAGGGTGTGTTCCAACTCTCGTGGGATCACACTCAGCCTTCCCGGTAAGGTTTATTCAGGTGTACTGGAGAGGAGGCTTCGCCGGATAGTCGAACCTCGGATTCAGGAGGAACAGTGTGGTTTTCGTCCTGGTCATGGAACTGTGGACCAGCTCTATACTCTCGGCAGGGTTCTTGAGGGTGCATGGGAGTTTGCCCAACCAGTCTACATGTGCTTTGTGGACTTGGAGAAGGCATTCGACCGTGTCCCTCGGGAAGTCCTGTGGGGAGTGCTCAGAGAGTATGGGGTACCGGACTGTCTTATTGTGGCAGTCCGCTCCCTGTACGATCAGTGTCAGACCTTAGTCCGCATTGCTGGCAGTAAGTCGGACACGTTTCCAGTGAGGGTTGGACTCCGCCAAGGCTGTCCTTTGTCACCGATTCTGTTCATAACTTTTATGGACAGAATTTCTAGGCGCAGTCAAGGCGTTGAGGGGTTCCGGTTTGGTGGCCACGGGATTAGGTCTCTGCTTTTTGCAGATGATGTAGTCCTGTTGGCTTCATCTGACCGGGATCTTCAGCTCTCACTGGATCGGTTCGCAGCCGAGTGTGAAGCGACCGGAATGAGAATCAGCACCTCCAAGTCCGAGTCCATGGTTCTCGCCTGGAAAAGGGTGGAGTGCCATCTCCGGGTTGGGGAGGAGACCCTGCCCCAAGTGGAGGAGTTCAAGTACCTAGGAGTCTTGTTCACGAGTGGGGGAAGAGTGGATCGTGAGATCGACAGGCGGATCGGTGCGGCGTCTTCAGTAATGCGGACGTTGTATCGATCCGTTGTGGTGAAGAAGGAGCTGAGCCGGAAGGCAAAGCTCTCAATTTACCGGTCGATCTACGTTCCCATCCTCACCTATGGTCATGAGCTTTGGGTCATGACCGAAAGGATAAGATCACGTGTCCAAGCGGCCCAAATGACTTTCCTCCGTGGCGGGTCTCTCCCTTAGAGATAGGGTGAGGAGCTCTGCCATCCGGGAGGAACTCAAAGTAAAGCCGCTGCTCCTTCACATCGAGAGGAGCCAGATGAGGTGGTTCGGGCATCTGGTCAGGATGCCACCCGAACGCCTCCCTAGGGAGGTGTTTAGGGCACGTCCAGCTGGTAGGAGGCCACGGGGAAGACCCAGGACACGTTGGGAAGACTATGTCTCCCGGCTGGCCTGGGAACGCCTCGGGATCCCCCGGGAAGAGCTGGACGAAGTGGCTGGAGATAGGGAAGTCTGGGCTTCCCTGCTTAGGCTGCTGCCCCCGCGACCCGACCTCGGATAAGCGGAAGATGATGGATGGATGGATGGTCTCTACGACATTGCTACTGGAAGTTACAAGCTGTCTGTTTTTTGTTTCTTCCTAGGGGGCGCTAGCGCGCAATTTTGAATTTTGGGGTTTGGTTGCTTAATATGATGGGAAGGCACACAGTACCGATGTGTGTGTAAAATTTGGTGAGTTTTGAAGCATGTTAAGGGGGTCAAATTACAGCGCGAACGAGCGGAATAATAATAAAGAAAAAAGAATAAAACGCACGAGATTCAATAGGGTCCTTGCCTATGGCAAAGGACTCCTGTGGAGTCCTTTGCCATAGGCAGGGCGGACCCTAATGAAGTGGCGGGCCACATCTGGCCCCCGGGCCTTGACTTTGACACCGGTGCGCTCTAATGTGGTCATCTGTGTCGAAAAAAGCACATTGCTTTCCAGCACAACAACAACAACCAAGCTTTTAGTTTCTGTTATGGACCAACAATCATAATATTTATCACTAGGACTTAACATGACGTTAGTTTATTTGCACAAGCAGGTCTTTGTAGTTACATTTAGGAATAACCACAAACTAATGAGATCTCTTGTCCTTTTCTTACATTTGGTTCTGCTCTCAAACACTACTATTATAATAGACATTAGACCTCAATTGCATCACAGAAAGTTTGTCAAACAAATCAAATGTTCAAACATTTTACAAAGTGATCACTGCAGACACACACATGTTCCGATTGTATTCCACAAGATGATATTTTAACAGCCATTTCCTTTGACACATTTTAGTTTTTCCCCTGACTTTATTACTTCATGAGCCACTTCATACGAGATTCTATGGAAGCCGTTTCCCATCTCTCTATTTGAACGACTGGAACAGCCAAGATCAGAACAGCAATACTGCATTTTCTGCTCGATCTCTCTCACTTGTTTTAATGCTACGCTCAAGCTGCTTGACCTTTGTGTGAATTGAGCAGCCAAGAAGAAAACAGATGTTATGTCATATGCAACTGTGGAGAATGCATATATGTTTAAGAGTTCTTTCTTTATACGTAGTCATGTTTAAAGCAGCTAGTGTTTTTCCATTTGTACTCTATTTTTCCAGGAATATGTCCGCAAGTAAACTGTGTGTGTTACCTTGAAGGTTTGCAATGTAGGGGTTGGAGTACTCCCTTAAATATTATCTGTAGTAGAACAATGAGCCTGTATTCCTTTCTGGAAAGGGTGGGGGCTGTTTGCATATTGAAGAAGTTGTCTCTTCCTGTTTGAATGTTAGACACGAGATGACGGTATGACTGTATTGATGTGGGCTGGTTTCCTGAAGCTTCAGTAAAACATGATAATATTCCTATTCTGTCTTCTTCTTCTTACTCTGCATGTATGTCATCTGAAAGCACTTGGGATTGACCAGTGACTTTAATTCCCTGAGAGGTAGAAGGTCAGACGCAACACAACCCAGCTATTTATTACTTAGTTTATTTTGTCCTCGTTATCCTATTTTTTAAAAATGATTATTTAATCCAAATTTTATCAGACAAGGGTAAACCGATTGACATTGTGAATACCACAGGCCTCTTTACACACAGAAATGCATAGTGCCGCCTCAGAAATACTGTAATGCTTGTATTCCGTCACGTGGCTTCTTCCTACAAGTAAAGAAAGTGGAGGTTCATCAAGCCAAAGTGCGCAAACTCTCTGAGTATGATAGGGGCCTAGATTTTCCTGCAAAAAGCAGATACGTGCGCAAAAAAAAAAATCAAACTATTCAATGGAATGGAGAAAAAGATTTGCCGAGTGATATCAAGGATTATCCGTCGGTCGCGTTTCTAGACGTATCAAACTATCTTGTGCTCCAGACTTCATTCTGCACGACAAAACAGATGGAAACTTGGAAAAGCATGGAGGACATGGGTATCAAAACTCTCTCGGATAAATCGTGAATCGCGTTTGCTCGAGTAAGGTTGTATTTTACGATTTAACTTTACCTCTTGCAAGGACACGTCCATGTAAACCAGGGATGTCCAAACTAATGTTATGGTTTACTAAGTGGAGGTGACGGCAAACAGACACCAGGTGGCAGTAATGAACAGAGATAGCTGCTTGATATTTCTGATTGATTACAAAACTTTAAGGAAGCCGTCACAAAGGTAAACGAGGTAATAATTATTAATTAAATATTCATTATATGTACACATTTATATGTATAGGCTATATGTATATATATATATATATATATATATTTATATATACATACACACATTCTTCCATCCGTCCATTTCCTGCCGCTTATTGGGGGGCGCTGGTGCCTATCTCAGCTACAATCGGGCGGAAGGCGGCATACACCCTGGACAAGTCGCCACCTCACCGCAGTATATACACACATATACATATTTACATATATATGTATATATAT